>NW_024871203.1:1072500-1307500 GCF_019054845.1 Dipodomys spectabilis | reverse complement strand
GCATCCTCATTATTGTTTCAGTAACTTGTTGAGTACCTTTTATGTTCTTAGCAGTAGGACAGACTACAGACTAACCTCCACACTTTATCGGATAGATTTTTTTTTTTTGGGGGGGGTGTCCGGCCTAGGGTCTAGGCTAGCACTCTACCACTTTGAGCCACAGCTCCACTTGTGGTTTTTGAATGGTTAATTGGAGATAAGAATCTTAAGGACTTTCCTGAATAGGCTGGCTTTGAACCTCAACTCTCAGATCTCAGCCTCCTGAGTAGCTAAGTTGATAGGAGTAAGCTACCAGCACTGGGCTGCTTTGCAGAGGAGGAAGCTTCAGGCTAGAAAAAACTTACAAATGTCATCATTCTTCCTACCAGCGATCTTCACAATCTTCATGTTATCAACATCAAAATTGTTGAAAATACCTTTCCCAGAGGTCTGCAGAAAGGAACGAAAATAATCAGATGCTGTCTGAACCCTGTCCAAATCCCCTCGGGCTTTCCTGCGGTAGTCAACAACTGGCCGGTAGCCAACTGCCCGCACCTGCATCTCTGCCTGAGGGCGTTCTCTGGCTGTGAAGCTCACTACACTACAGCAGAGGCAGAGGAAAATGCATTTCATCTTTTTGTCATATTCGGATACCAATATATCACAATATAACATATAAATATCTTTTTGGAAACCACGTGTCAGTCATACTAGGTAAGCACTCCACCACTAAGTCATACCCTCCCAATCTGTATATAAATATAGCCCATCTAAATTATATAACACTCTATAAATATAAATTAGCCCATCCATTTTTATTCAGTAGTGGGTCTGAGTACTGTCCCTGAGTTCAAATCCAAGTACCAAACACATTACTTTTAGGCTTTCTTAGTTTTTGAATGAAATTATATTTTTATTACCTTTAGTTGCTCAAAGAAGTTATCGTTCAATAAATCAGATGGTAAGTATAATACATCTTAATCAATGCCACGCCTCTTTCATTATTCTCTCCCAGCCCTCCCAACGGTCCCCTTAGTTTTCTTAGTTTCATAGGATATGCACTGAATATTATGATTGCATTCTCCTCACAACCCTTCCTATCTCCTATTCTCTACCCCTCCCCTATACCAAGTGCCAGTTTCCTGGTATTCATTTTGTTAAACAGTGAGTTCTTATTTCTTTTTTTTTTTTTTTTTGGGTCCGGTCGTGGGGCCTGAACTCTGGGCCTGGGTGCTGTCCCTCAGCTCTTCAGCTCAAGGCTAGCGCTCTACCACTTGAGCCACAGCACCTCTTCCGGCTTTTTGCTTATGTGGTGCTGAGGAATTGAACCCAGGGCCTCAGGCATGCAAGGCAAGTGCTCTACCACTGAGCCAACTTCCCAGCCCGTGAGTTCTTATTTCTAAAGAAGTACACTGTTAGCCAGGCACCAGTGGCTCAGGCCTGTAATCCTAGCTACTCAGGAGGCTGAGATCTGAGGATCACGGTTCAAAGCCAGCCCAGGCAAGGAAAGTTGTGAGACACTTATCTCGAATTAACCACTAGAAAACCGGAAGTGGAGCTGTGGCTCAAGTGGTAGAGCATGTGCCTTGAGCTGAAGAGCTCAGGGATAGCACCAAGGCCCAGAGTTCAAGTTGGTCGTGGACCAACAACAACAAAAAGAACTACACCGTTTCTTACTCAGGGCCTGAGCATGGTTCCTCAGCTTCTTTTGCTCAACGCTAGCACTCTACCATTTGAGCCACAGCACCACTTTGGCCTTTTTCTGTTTATATGGTACTGAGGAATGGAACCCAGGGCTTTATGCATGCTAGGCAAGCACTCTACCACTAAGCCACATTCCTAGCCCCCCAGCATTATTCTTAAAGTGAATATTCTTCCTTCTCCAACTTCTATAATAACTGAAAGGATTGACCTTCATTCATCCATTTGGCTAAAAAGTATTGATCTTAAACATATAGTTTTAAGGTACTGGAGAGGAATTGTATAGACCAACCCACTGCATAACTTAGAATAAGGCTAGCAAAATGTCATCTTCCATCTTTTATATTTAAAGGAAAAAATTATTTGGCATAAGTCAGAAAGCTTAGCAGTAAAGAGCTCTGGAATTCTTAGCATTAAGAGATACCATAGCATATTGCTTATAGCTGGGTTTAGGATACCTGTTTTTTCCCTTGGCATGTACAAGGCACTTGGTTCAACCCTTAGTACTTCAAAAAATAATAATATATATATGGTGGTTGTTGTTGTTGTTGTTGTTTGCTGGTCATGGGGCCTGAACTCTGGGCCTGGGCACTGTCCCTCAGCTCTTCAGCTCAAGGCTAGTGCTCTACTACTTTAGCCACAGCGCCACTTCCGGCTTTTTCTGCTTATGTGGTACTTTGGAATCGAACCAGGGCCTCATGCATGTAAGGCAAGCACTCTACCACTGAGCCACCTCCCAAGCCCTATTTTTATATATTTTAAGTAGTCTTACAAAAAGGATTCAGTTGAGATGCTCTTTTTTAATCAAAATGAGAAATGTACTTTTAAAAATGTTGATAAAATCAATTGTAAATTGGATATGTTTTGTATTACTATAATAACATAGATATGATAGCAGGATTTTTTGGTATAAATTAAAACTACCCTTAGGTGGGAGAAAACATCTTATTGACATTAGCAGCTGTGTAGTCAGTAAAGAATTATTGTTGCTATTCCTTGGTGGTATTTATAAACACTTTTATTTTCCAAGTGCTTTACAATCACTTATTGTCTAATTAATATCTAATCATCTGTTTATGAGTAATAATCACACATGTAGTGCAGTTTAATCAAAACTCCAAATACAACCACCATCACACTCAAGAATGCTGTGAAAATTTCGGGCCCTCTTTCATGGAATTTGCGGCCAGAATTTTGACAAAAATACATAATACACTAGAAAAATTGATTAAATTCCTCATTTGGATTTGAGCATACTTTGACTTCACAACTTTTGTCTGCCAAATATTGTTTGAATGTCACTAAGTAAATAAGATGATAATTTTCCATGCTTAATAGCTTGATTTCATACATACTTAAAAATGTAATTTACTTAACTCACAAAATTGGATGATAGTTTATGAGAAATGGACAAGGCCAGGCACCAACATAACATTGCAACAATTAGTAACAATTGCTGTTTCAGGGGTATTAGTGAAAATGATCAAATGTGCTCAAAGTGGTTCAGAGACCTTCAAGGTTAGTAATCTAACCAGGTTCAAGTCTAGACCAAGCTACAATGGTATGAGCACCTGCCAGTGTCAATTAGCCAAGGATATGCTGCTGCTGTTCTTCATTATCTCCATGTTATTCTATAGGCAATTACAAGAACTATGTAGGAAAGGCATTTTTAAGCAGGTAAATAATATTCATATTAATCTACTTTTTCTCCCAGAATGAAATTTCTGTTTTTTTTTTTTTTTTTTTCAGAATGAAATTTCTTACAAGTAGAATTGTGGAGTCAGAGAGCTTGCCTTAAGAGTTTTGTTTTGTTTTGTCAGTTGTGGGGCTTGAACTCTGGGCTTGGGCGCTGTCCCTGCGCTCTTCAGCTCAAGGCAAGCGCTCTACCTCTTGAGCCACAGCATCACTTCCGGTTTTCGAGTGGTTTATTGGAGATAAAGAGTCTCATGGACTTTCCTGCCAAGGCTGGCTTTGAACCGCGATCCTCAGATCTCAGCCTCCTGAGTAGCTAGGATTACAGGCCTGAGCCACCAGCGCCCGGCTATCTTGATCATATTCTTAGAGTCTCATTTCTTGGTTATTGACCTGCCATAACTAGTTTATTCCTTCCTTCTTTCCCACCCTGCTGTTGCTAATACTGCAGCAAATACCACAGGGACCTTCCAAATGTGATACAAATGAGTCTGCTGGGCAAGTGAGTAATACAGACCAGATGCCAGCATGGATACATTCATTCACAAGTGTATTAATGTTTTGTTTTGTTTTGTTTGAGGTACTGGAGTTTTTTTTGTCAGTCGTGGGGCTTGAACTCTGGGCCTGGGCGCTGTCCCTCAGCTCTTCAGCTCAAGGCGAGCGCTCTACCACTTGAGCTACAGCGCCACTTCCGGTTTTCTGGTGGTTTATTGGAGATAGGAGTCTCACGGTCTCTCCTGCCCGGGCTGGCTTTGAACCGCGATCCTCAGATCTCAGCCTCCTGAGTAGCTAGGATTACAGGCGTGAGCCACCAGCACCCAGCTGAGGTACTGGAGTTTTAATTCAAGATCTCCCTCTTGCTATTCAGATACTCTACCACTTGAGCCATGCTTCTAGACCTTGCTAGTAGATTTTTGGGCAGTCTGGCTTTCCTTGCAAAAACTGGACTCAGAATCGTTGAATGTTCAAAGAAATATTTAGTTACAACCTATGGTTGCTGTAACAAGTATTACAAAGCTAGAGGCTGATAACAACACCAATGTATTATCTTAAAGTTCTAAACCAGGGGGCTGGGAAGGTGGCTCAGTGGTAGAGCGCTTCACTTGCATGCATGAGGCCCTGGGTTCGATTCCTCAGCACCACATAAGCAAAAAAGAAAAAAGCCGGAAGTGGCGCTGTGGCTCAAGTGGTAGAGTGCTAGCCTTGAGCTGAAGAGCTAAGGGACAGTGCCCAGGCCCAGAGTTCAGGCCCCATGACTGGACCCAAAAAAAAAAGTTCTAAACCTGGATTTGAAGTCTAAATTGAATCTCAGTGGGCTAAAACTGATGTGTGGGCACCACTGCATTTCTTCTGATGGTTCTAGGGAGCATGTGATTTCTGGCCTTTTCCAGCTTCCAGAAGTTGTCTGTATTGCTTGGCTTCATGGCTCACTTCCATCCATCTTGAAAACCAGCAGTTGTATCACTACATCCTCTGTCTCAGTAATCTCTCTCTCTCTTTTTTTTTTTTTTTGGTGGGTCCTGGGGTTTGAACTCTGGGCTTGGGCCCTGTCCCTGTGCTCTTCAGCTCAAGGCTAGTGCTCTAGTGCTCTACCGCTTGAGCCACAGAGCCACTTCCAGTTTTCTGGGGGTTTATTGGAGATAAGAGTCTCACTGACTTTCCTGCCTGGGCTGGCTTTGAACTGTGATCCTCAGATCTCAGCCTCCTGAGTAGCTAGGATTATAGGCGTGAGCCACCAGCCGGCTAGTAATCTCATCTTCTAAGTCTTCTGTTTCTCCTCTTTGGCTTAAAGGACCCTGGTGATTATATTGGACCCCCCTGGATAATCTCATCTACATTAAGATCTTGAACTTTTTTTTTTTTTTTTTTTGGGTCCGGTCATGGGGCCTGAACTCTGGGCCTGGGCGCTGTCCCTCAGCTCTTCAACTCAAGGCTAGCGCTCTACCACTTGAGCCACAGTGCCACTTCCGGCTTTTTTCTTTTTGCTTATGTGGTGCTGAGGAATCGAACCCAGGGCCTCATGCTTGCAAGGCAAGCGCTCTACCACTGAGCCACCTTCCCAGCCCAACTTTTAACCACATCTGTAAAATCTCTTTTGCCATGTAAGGCAACATAGTCACAGCTTCTGAGGATTACGACAGATACCTTTGAGGGGCTGTTGTTCTGACTACCACATATTCCTTAGCATGAACTGAGCCTGGTATCTCATCTCTATTTACATTGCCTACAATTTCAGTACTGTAGTTTATGAAATTCTGCTCTGTGTCACATATGGGAACTATGTCCAGTTCACAAGTAACAACTATTTAGAGACATTAAATAATTTGGCTAAGGTTACAGAGTTAGTCTGTGGCAGACCTAGATTTCAAACTCATGGCCCTAGTTCATTGCATGCTGCCTTAGTGTAGTAGGAAGACCCCTACTCAGGCAGGCAAGCCCACCTAGTCGTCCGGAGTGACAGAGCCCACGGCAACAAAGTTGATATTAAAGAAGCAACTTTATTGAGAAGGTTCCTACACTGACTGGCCAGGGCCGCAGCACAGGCTCGGGAGCTGATACTGCGACCCCGAGCTGCCCACGTGCTTAGGTTTTTATTGGCAAAAATCACAAGGTGAAGCCTGGTCACATAGGCGACCAATGAGATTGTCACACACCCAAAAGATTGCACAGTCATACCAGACCACACGCAGGTGGCCAGTGAGGTTACACTTTGTCACATAAAGGCTGTTTAAACCAGCCTATCACGTTTGGTTTAAATGACTCGCAAATTCAATGGTAAAGCGGAGCTTAAGGTAAACATACACAAAGGAGTTTAACATATACATGTGAAAAAGGTAGAGTTTATAGTAAACTCGGGATGTCGCCAGCATGCCAGCATGAGCAGGATTACTGGCTACCTGTTTAATCGGTCAGTCTTTAACAAAACAATGAAGGTGGGTTAAGTTAAGGGGAGAGGGACCTAGAGGCATTCTTTTCATTCCAAGAACTGGGCTGGTTGGAGCCAAGGTTTTTGTTTTATTTTTTATAATCCCTAAAACAAAAACAAAACCTGTAAAGAAGCTGTCCCAGCTCCAGTCTCCTCTCAGGGCCTAGTTCATTAGTATCAACAACATTTCCAATGCTCTCCTCATTTTTTTGTTCTCTTTGAATAGCCTTCCCATTGAAAGCTTTTCATTTAGTTTGTTTGATATTTAATGATACAACCTACTAGATAAAAGCTTTTATTAGGTCCCTATAAACCTCATATTGACTCATCATTAGATGCCAATATAGCATGTCATCACAAAATACATATTGAAGATAATGCCTGAGTTAGGGTTGTGAATCAGTGGTGGAGTCTTTGCCTACCATACAGGTGGCTCTGAGTTCCATTACCAGCACTGCAAAACAAACAAGAGAAGTAACTTCATATCCTTCAGAAAGTCAAAACGTAACATTGCTGAAGTGGATTTATTAGGTTCTTTTCTCTGGGAGTGGCATGTACATTTCTGAATAATAATGGGTGGTACTTGTGAAAAAAATTATCTTTCCAGAAACTTATAAATACTTCAAACACAATATTCTTGGAAAAGAGAGAGACAGACAGACAGACAGACAGACAGGACAGAGACAGAGACAGAGAAAGCACCAGCCTAACACTTCCAGAGTCTAAGATCAT
This sequence comes from Dipodomys spectabilis, assembly GCF_019054845.1. Taxonomy (NCBI): domain Eukaryota; kingdom Metazoa; phylum Chordata; class Mammalia; order Rodentia; family Heteromyidae; genus Dipodomys; species Dipodomys spectabilis. The sequence goes on along the minus strand of NW_024871203.1, from coordinate 1,300,470 downwards.
GTCTTCTCAGTCTTGGTTGTACCTTAGAATTACCTGTGGGGATTTTAATAACACAAGTTTTCATAGCCTAAAGATTCTGAATTAAATGAAGGCTGTGTGTGTGTGTGTGTGTGTGTGTGTGTGTGTGTGTGTGTGTGTGTGTGTGTGTGTGTGTGTGTGTGTGTGCCAGTTTTGGGGCTTAACTCAGGACCTGGGCATTTGTCCCTGAGCTTTTGTGTTCAAAGCTAACATGCTACCATAACACAAGTTTTCATAGCCTAAAGATTCTGAATTAAATGAAGGCTGTGTGTGTGTGTGTGTGTGTGTGTGTGTGTGTGTGTGTGTGTGTGTGTGTGCCAGTTTTGGGGCTTAACTCAGGACCTGGGCATTTGTCCCTGAGCTTTTGTGTTCAAAGCTAACATGCTACCATTATAAGCCACAGCTCTACTTCCAGCTTTTTGGTAGTTAATTGGAGATAAGAGTCTCATGGACTTTCCTGCCTGGTTTTGAACTGGGATCCTCAGGTCTAAGCCTCCTCAGTAAGTAAGATTACAGGCATCAGCCACTAATGCCCAGTGCATGACTCTTGAAAGTTCAGAACCACCATAGTGGACCAAATTATTAAAATATAGATCTTAGTAAATTTAAATCCTCAAACTATTATCCTTCCCCCTTTACAAAAAAAAGAATCTCTATTTCTCTTGGATCCAAAGATGGTAACCCTATTACTATTTATGTCCCAAGAAATTGACTGTGTAAAAATGTTCAGTATGTCCAAAAGCCACCCTGTTAAACACACAAAGAAGAATAATTCTTTATTTCTGCAAAATGGCTTGATGCACTCATATCATCATCTACCACAGGAACTTAAAAAAGGAGCAAAACCACCAGGCTCTGGTGGCTCACACCTGTAATCCTAGCTACTCAGAAGGCTGAGATTTGAGGATGACAGTTCAAAGCCAGCCCCGGCAGGAAAGTCTTTGAGACTCTTATCTCCAATAAACCACCAGAATACCGGAAGTGGTGCTGTGGCTCAAGTAGTAGAATGCTAGCCTTGAGCTGAAGAGCTCAGGGACAGCCCAGAGTTCAAGACCCATAACCAACCCCTCCCCCCCCCCCCAAAAAGGAGCAAAACCTATCAGCAGGTAATGATGCCATTACTACAAACATTTTTTGGAATAAGTCTTTCAAAATTTTCATCATAGCTGAGTGCTGGTGGCTCATGCCTGTAATCCTAGCTATTCAGAAGGCTGAGATCTAAAGCCAGCCCAGGGCAGGAAAAGCTTTGAGACATGTCTCAATCACCCATAAACTAGAAATGGAGCTGTGGCTCAAAGTGGTAAAGCACTAGCCTTGAGCAAAAGAGCTCAAGGACAATGCCCAGGCCCTTAGTTCAAGCCCTACAACCGACAAAAAAAATTCATCGTGACAATTCATCGTGGCCACTCATACATACATACAGAAACATTGCTGTCAGACTTCTCTGTTTCTACTACTAGAGCAAATCTCTTGAACTCTATAAGCCTCAGTTGCCACCACAATACAATAGGACTAATAATATTGCTTCTGTGAGTTTGGTGGTGAATAAATTCAAAATAAAATATTTAGTAGAGTGCCTTAAATAAATACCTTTATCGGATTTTCATTTGTTCTCTTCCCCTCCCCTCCCTGCCAAGGGGTTAAGCTTTTTGCTCCGGGCTAGCACCTTAACCCTTTGAGCCACAGAGCCACTTCCCATTTCCTGGTGGTTAACTGGAGATAAGAGTCTCAGATTTTCCTGCTCAGTCTGGTTTTGAACTTTGATACTCCAGTCTCATCCTCCTGAATAGCTAAAATTACAGGCGTGAGCCACCAGTGCCTAGCACTTAGTTCTTTTTGTCTGACACATTTCACTATAGAAATGTGAAGAGTCCTACTTGTTGTCTGGGCAAGTAATTTTGAGATAGTTAATTTCGTTTCAAATAATTGTCTGAGAAATGTAGATGGTCCTGGAATGAGTTGTTCAGAGAGTTTAAACCCTAGAGGGTCCCAGGAATGGGGCTAAGAAAGAAGATAGCATCTACTACCTTTAGTAGTTAATTCACTATTCCTTAACAGTGGTGCCTTTGCCCATCCCCTAGGGGATATTTAACAAAGTCTGGATAATTTGGGGCTGTTATGACTTGGTGGAAAATGATACTGCTGGCAGTTGATAGTTACAGATCAAACATGCTAATAAATATCCCCACTGTGTACAGAATATCTCCTTCAACAAAGAACACTTTGGCCCCAAACAGCAGTAAGCAAGGAGGTTGAAAAACCCTGGGCTAGGTGACCAAAATTCTTGATGAAGCTTTTCCCAGCTAATTAACTTTGCCTTTCTTTGTTCTTTTTATCCAACACATACAGGTTATTAAATGCATGCTCCAGAGAAATCACTCAAAATGTGATTACTCTAACTCGGTGGCCCTAATTCGTTATTCATTTCTTTCTGAGAAAAGAAACGTGAGTAATGTTCTAACTTTATTTCCTTTGAGTTTCAAATACCAAACTCCAAGCATGCACTGATTACCTTCTTAATTAATAGACTATGAAGGAAGGACATCTCTTCATTAACTGGTGGAAAGGGTGTACCTTCTCATGCCAACTCTATAGTCTTTGTATCTAACTCTTATGCCAATGGGGGCGATGGAGAGGAGATGGATCAGTCATTCCCCCATAAGAGGGTTATATTTCTCTTATAGAAACAACCCATTTTCCTTTAGATGATGTTGCCTAGTATGTCATATTATACAAACTAATATGTGTAATTTGTCCTGCATTCCTTAAAATGTTAGGAAATTTGAAGTGAAAACATCATTGTATGCACTGATGGAAAGAGGTTAACTGTGTGTTCAATGGCCAGACAACATAGCAAGGAAATTTCTGCGAGGTGTATTTGGAGAACAGTGAAGTAAAAATGTTTATGAAGATTTGGGGAACTAGGGAAAATAACAATAAAGAAATAGAATGGTTTAAGAATCTCTAATGGTTCCTATTCCTTCCCTCTTCCTGCCCCTATCCTGTACCAGAGTTTGAACTCAAACCCTGGTTCTCTACAACTTGAGCCACAACTCTAGTTCAGCATTCTCCTAGCTAATTGGAGATGGAGTCTCATGGACTTTTCTGCCGATTCTGACTCTGAATTCCAATCCTCCAGATTTAGCCTCCTAAATAGCTAGAGTTACAGGTGTGAGATACTGGCACCTGGCTAATAGTTCTTATTTCTTTATTTCTCTCTCACACTACCACACGGTCCAGTTCAGGGAATCGAGTAGGAATATCAGATTAGCATGTGATGGCATGTATTTGTACTCCCAGTGCTCAGGAGGCTAAAGTGGGAGGATTGCTTCAACTCAGGAAGGAGTTTCAGACCAGCCTATAACACAGCAAGAGTGCAGAGGTGGGTGGGGAAAGGGAGGGGGGAAGGAAAAGAACCAATCAATTTGCCTTTTCAGTAATTAGACTCAGGTCCTCAGATTCCTTTCAGGAGTGAGAACTAAAAGTTGGATTCCAAGTGGGCCAAGAACTGAGCTGTAGGCAAAGAAATAGAATAAATGGAATAATGACCCCTTCTGAAAAGCATGTCAAAGTAGCCCAGTTCTCGTCTTTGCTCAAGCCTGCTTTTCTGCTTTTTGTGGATTCTAATAGATAGTTCTTTGCATACTCCCAAGTCACTATAGTGAAAGAGCTCTTAGTGAGTGCTGCATCTTGTGACTATGCAATCTATGTTTGGGAGAGTTGCATATACATCTTCATAAAAAGAGGACACACACACACACACACACACACACACACATAATGAAGCTGACCGCTTGGTTAATACTGAAAGGTCACTTAGCCTCCTGCCTAGGGGGCTTACAGGATGATATTCTGCCCAAGGATGAACTCACAGTGAGTGAATTCTTTTCCTTAGAAATCGTAACATTCTAGGCATATACTTCTGATCACTTCCTACCTAGTCTTACAAGTCCTTTGCACTATTGTACTCAACTACAGTTTATACCATACTGTTCCCTAATTCTTATCGGTAACCTTGGTATTTATCACTCGCATTGTTAATTAACTCACCAATAAGATCATATAGGAGATCTATTCATTTTTTTACATCAGCCTCAATTACTCCAACTGGCTTTCCCTTCATGACTCCACTAAAACTGACCCATAGTTCTTAGCTGCTCTGAAGGCTCTTTACAGCAGGGCTTATTAACGAGACAGGCTTTTCCCACCACACATATTCCACAAAGATGGGATTACTATGTCTGGGTGGTGGTTCCAAGTGTCATGTGGGGAGATGCTACTGGCATCTGGTGAAGAGAGATGCCTTAGAACAAGGAAGTTCAAAATGTCAATAATTGTAAGGTTGAGCAAACTTGCTTCAGGGTAGTGATGGGTGCTTGAGCTAGAGAACACAGTTCAGGGGTTGGGAACATGGTTTGTTGGTAGAGTGCTCGCCTAGCATGCAGGAAGCCATGGGTTTGATTGCTCAGTTCCACATAAACAGAAAAAGCCAGAAGTGGAGTGGTGGTTCAAGTGGCAGAGTGCTAGCCTTGAGCAAAAGAAGCTTAGGGATAGTGCTTAGACCCAGAGTTCAAGCACCAGGACTGGCAAAAAGGAGGAGGAGGAGGAGGGGGAGGAGGAGGAGGAGGAGGAAGAGGAGGAGGAGGAGGAGGAAGAGGAGGAGGAGGAGGAGGAGGAGGAGGAAGAGGAGGAGGAGGAGGAACACAGTTCATTCATAATGGGTAAAGGATGTGAGTGGGTGAGTGGGTATTTCTTCCAAGATGAACAAATGGCCAATAAGCATAGGGAAATGCTCATCATTGGCCATTAGGAGGAGGAGGAGGAGGAGGAGGAGGAACACAGTTCATTCATAATGGGTAAAGGATGTGAGTGGGTGAGTGGGTATTTCTTCCAAGATGTACAAATGGCCAATAAGCATAGGCAAATGCTCATCATTGGCCATTAGGGAAATTTAAATAAAAACAAAGAGATACTTCTTCATACTTGTTAGGGTGGCCATAATTTTGTGTGTGTGTGTATATGTGTGTGTGTGTGTGTGGTGTGTGTGTGTGTGTGTGTGTGTGTGTGTGTGTGTGTGTGTGTTTGCCTGTGCCCGTGTGCTACTCCTGGGGCTTGAACTTGAGGCCTGGGTGCTGTTCCCTGAACTTTTTTGCTCAAGTCTACCACTTGAGCTAAGCTCCACTTCTGGCTTTTTGGTGATTAATTAGAGATAGAGTTTCATGGACTTTTCTGCCTGGACTTGTTTTAAACCATGATCTTTAGATCTCAACCTCCCGAGTAGTTAGGATTACAAGCATGAGCCACCAGCAACTGGGTAATGATCATTTCTTTTTTAATTCAGAAAATACTAAGTATTGGTGAGGATGTGGAGAAATTGGAACTCTCATAAGTTGCCGGGAACCAAGTGCTGTTTGCTAGAAAATACAGCTACTACCTTCCATAAGAGCTGTTAAGCCTTGGAGCCTATTGATACCCTGTTTGACAACATTGCTTGGCGCCACCACTTTGCATAAGAACCACCACCACTTTGCATAAGAGCCGTAAAGCCTTACAACTTACCGATGTCCTGTTTGACAACATTGCTTGGCGCCTTCTGAAGATTCCCCACCTATGACCTTTTGCAAGATATACTTTGCAGTTTTGGTGCCTAGCAACCCTATTGACCTGCTGATGCTAATTACCCTGCTCAGCGTGCTAGATATACTGCTGTGTAAAAAATAAAGTTTGAGACCTTGATCAGAACCCTGTCTTGGTCTCCTTCCTCATGTCTGGTTTGTCTCTCATTCAGGTCAGTTCCTCTTCAAGCCCTTGTTGACCGACCCCGCGGGCCGGGGCAATAAGTTGCTGGTGGGGATATTAAATAGTGCAACTTCTTTGAAAATATTTTCCCTTTCTCCAAAGATTAATAGCCCAGAGACAGTGACCAGGCCCAGAGTTCAAGCCCCATGACCAACAAAAAAAAAAAAATAGAATTACCACTTGATTTTTACCATTCCCAATCCCAGGTATATAATCAAGATAATCGAAAGCATATGCCCACAAAAATCTTGTACATATTTATTCACAATAGCCAAAACAAGTAGAAACAACCCAAATGTCCAGTGACTGATAAGGAAACAAATTTTGATGCCTACACAGTAGAATATTGTTGAGCTAAAAAAAGGAATAAATTACTGATTGATATATGCTATAACATGTATGAACCTTGAAAAAGAAGGCAAACACAAAAGCTAATATGCTATATGTTTCTACTTACATGAAAATGTTACTGAATTAGATTATTTTTGGGGAGTACTTGGTTTAACTCAGCCTATAGAACTTACTAGACAGATTTTTTTTTTTTTCTTTGTCAGTTGGGGGGCTTGAACTCTGGGCTAGGATAGTGTCCTGCAGCTCTTCAGCTCAAGGCTAGTGATCTACCATTTGAGCCACAGCACCACTTCTGGCTTTTTTTCTGTTTATGTGGTGCTGTGGAATCGAACCCAGAGCTTCATGCATGTGAGGCAAGCACTCTACCACTGAGCTACCTTCCTAGCCCGTAGACAGATTCTCTTCTACTTGAGTCACTCTGCCAGACCTTTGTGTGTTATTATTTTTGAGACAGGGTCTCCTTTATGCTCAGGCAGACATGGACTGTGAGCCTCCTATTTGTTCTTCTCCATGGGTGCCACCACACACACAGCCACTGGTTGAGATGGAATTGCATGAACTTGGAATTTTGGCCTAGGCTGGCCTCAAACTGCTATCCAATGATCTCTACATCCCAAGAAGCTAGGATTATAGAGGCTTAATTTAAGCCATTTTACCCAGCTGAACCAGGTTATTTTGCCCAGTATGCCAGTGACTGAAGCTCTAAGTTTTGTAATAAGGCAATCAAATGTCAAGAGATAGAACAAATCTGGGCTGGGAAGGTGGCTCAGTGGTAGAGCACTTGCCTTGCATGCTCGAGGCCCTGGGTTCGATTCCTCAGCACCACATAAGAAAAAAGCCGGAAGTGGCGCTGTGGCTCAAGTGGTAGAGTGCTAGCCTTGAGCTGAAGAGCTGAGGGACAGCGCCCAGGCCCAGAGTTCAGGCCCCACGACCGGACCCAAAAAAAAAAAAAAGAGATAGAACAAATCTCAAATCCTCCTCCCTGAGTATAGGGCTAGGATGTTTATGAACTGAGTAATGAAAAGGTGAATGGAGATGAGTTAGGTTTTCCCTTGATTTCAAATTTCCCAGAACAGTTAAATCCATATAACAGAAAGCAGATCAGTGATTACTTAAGACTGCATTTTTCCCCCCTGAGGGGTGTGGAGGCTGACTGCTAATGAGAATAAGGTGATTTTTATGGAATGATAAAAATTTTCCTAAAATTAAATTATGGTCAAGTTTGTAGAACTCTTTGGATGCACTGAATTGTGCATCATAAATATAAATTATGTCTTCAGATCTTCTGAGTGCTTACCACAAAGTAAGCAGGTGCTGGAGAAATAGTGTAGTAGGCTTGAGGCATAGAAAACAAATACAAAGATTTCCATCTGCCTGATCACTGTTCTTTTTAATACTTTATGTCTTAGGAACAGAAATGATTCCAGTAGGCAACCTCCAAGTAAACCAACCTGCAAAACAAACCAGTTGCCCATTTCCTCTAAAAGTCTGAAGAGCATGCTAAATGTTTCCAGCTAGTAGGTAAGTCACTCTTTTTTTTTTTTTTTACCAATCCTGGGGCTTGAACTCAGGGCTTGGGCACTGTCCCTGAGCTTCTTTTGCTTAAGGCTAACACTCTACCACTAGAGCCACAGCACCACTTCCAGCTTTTACTGTTCATGTGGTACTGAGGAGTCAAAGCCAGGGCTTCATGCATGCTTGGCAAGCACCACATTCCCAGCCTGGTAAGCCACTCTTGAAAATTTCGGAGTATTTTTGTTCCAACTATTTGAGTTTCCTAAGAGTTCACTCAGTTTTTCTTTAAAGCCTGCCCCCAAAGAGATGGCAAATCTGCCTGTTGTACTTGTTATTGTAGTTACATGGTCACATTGAATATTGTATAAACTAGCCAGTACTGGTAGTGCATTCCTTCCCATATTTCCAGCTCCTAGAAGACTGAGGCAGTTTGAGGCCAGTTTGGGATACATAGCAAGAAGCATCAACCTCCCTCCTCTTCCACAAAACCCTCCAAAGAAGCACCAAGAAGGCAAACCAAACCAAACCAAACCAGATTATTTTTTGCCGATACTGGGGCTTGAACTCAGGACTTGGGCACTGTCCCTGAGCTTCTTTTGCTTAAGGCTAGTGCTCTACCACTTGAGCCACAGCACCACTTCCAGCTTCTTCAGTTTATGTGGTACTGAGGAATAAAACCCAGGGCTTCATGCATGCTAGGCAAGCACTCTACCACCAAGTCACATTCCCAGCACAGTGGCTCACTTCTGTAATCCTAGCTACTCAGGAGGCTGAGATCTGAGGATCTTGATTCAAAGCCAGCCCAGGCAGAAAAGTCCATGAGACTCATTTTTTTTTTGTTTTTGTTTTTTTTGTCTTTTGTCATGGGGCCTGAACTCTGGGCCTGGACACTGTCCCTCAACTCTTCAGCCCAAGGCTAGCACTCTACCACTTGAGCCACAGTGCCACTTCCAGCTTTTTTTGCTTATGGGGTGCTGAGGAATCAAACCTAGGGCCTCATACATACAAGGCAAGCACTCTACCACTGAGCCACCTTCCCAGCCCTCCATGAGACTCTTATCTCCAATTAATCATCAGAAAACCAGAAGTGGCGCTGAGGCTCAAAGTGGTAGAGTGCTAGCCTTGAGCAAAAAGAGCTCAGGGACAGCACCCAGGTTGAGTGTTCAAGCCCCATGACTGACAAAAAGAAAAGGAAATAAAAGCAATGTCACCTTTTCTCACATAGTTTCCAGCATCAGGAAGACCAAGGCAACCTTAAATTGCACTACAGATATTCACAGGTCTTGCCTCAACTCAGATCTTTTTGCTTCCATTTCAGTGATCCTGGGAGGAGTTAGGGAATGCACAATCCCCAAGGCTGGCCTTAAAGGACCTTACTTGGATGTATGGAGTAAGGTTGATGCACTCTAGAAAGCCAGATTGAGTCTCTACCTTCCAGTATTCAGAAGTAGCTGCCAAATAACCTAGGGCAGAGGTTACATATATGCTAATTGAGTTAAAAGGATGTATGACCCTGCCATTATCCTTAGTGTCCAAAGGACATAAAGACTGTATTGAGTTCCCTAAATATAGCAACTATGTGTCTGTTCCTATAACATTAGCATTTTTATGCAGGAATTACACAGAGATAGTAGGAGAAAAGGTCTAATGAGGTTTTAGAGCAACAAGTAAATGGCAAATTACTTTCTCTTTAGGTGGCTTTTAAAAACATTTAGTTATCTAAAGTTCATAAATCTGGAGGGCTCTAAATTGTTTAATTCCTTCCAGATAAAGCCTATTTAGTGTATCTTTATACAATTTCCATTAAATTTTCTTTCTTTGCTTTTGGTCTAAAGGGCTACAGATTTAGTTCCCAAATCCACAGGTTAGACTACATTCCTTCTATACTGTCCTAAGTGCCGGAAGTATCTCTTTCAAACAAGAAGCAACATCTAGTAAGAGAGAAAGAAACAACAATAAAAATGAAAAGAAAACCCCCAAGCAAAACAAAACACAAATAGGAGACAGTTTTCTGTTTGATCCATGTATTGGCTAGAATGAGTGGTATCTTGAAGAACTGTGTCAGCCAGTGAATAGATATTTATCCATCCTCCACTATAAGTCAGACTGTGTACTTGGCCCATAGGTGTAACTCTTCCAGAGAATATGGGATAAAGTGGAAGAAGTGAGACCTATGGAATTAGATCTTGAACCAGTCAAAATTTCAATGTAAGAGTATTTTATGCTGCTGATTTGCTGTATGATCCAAAAGAAGAAGGTACATCATTAGTATAAAATGGTTTTACATAGAATTTAGAAACAGTAAAAGGGTTACTAGAAATAACTAAGCTAACTACATTATTTCCTACAAGGGCACCTTAGGGGATCCCTGTTTTAATGAATAAATACAAATGATATGTAATTATCATATCAATTACTTGCATCTAAGTGAGTGCTTCTGGAGTTATTCGATGGTGCTTAAAAATCTTTGGTCTCTGAAGTGCATTTAACAGTCTCCTTGACTCTTATCTATATTATTAATTTGCAGATCAAAGTTAACTTAGTACAATGCAAATGAGGAGACTTCAGAGGAAGGAGATTTTAATGGAAAAATTTGGATCCATACTACTTGTAACAGAACCACAATATATTTTCAGGATGTGGGTAAAATAGCTAAAAGAGACATGGTTTAAAGCAGTATTATTTAATAGAACTTTATGTGATTATGGTATAACTACATTACTGTCCAAAAACAAAAAAACAAAAACCACAGTCATGAGTCACATGCAATTGCTGAGCACTTGAAATACAGAATTAAATGTTAAATTTCAGTTAATTTTAACTAATTTAAATTTAAATAGCCATATATGCTTAGTGGCTAACTTATTTGACAGTGCTAGTAGAAAGAAAAAATGAAATTGGATTCTAGGAGTCTGAATTCCAGCTGTCTCTTTTCTATAGTGGACAATTTGTTTAACTTCTGGGATCTCCAATGAGAATATAAATAACACTTACAAATAAGTGCCAACCAACATCTATACATGGTAAATAAAAAGTATTTTGAAGTTGGGTTCTGGTGGCTCACACCTGTGATCTTAGCTACTCAGAAGGCTGAGGTTTGAGGATTCTGGTTCAAAGTCAGCCTAGGCAGGATGATCTGTGAGACTCTTCTCTCCAATTAACCACCAAAAATCTGGAAGTAGAGCTGTGGTTCAAGTGGTAGAGAATTAGCCTTGAGCAAAAAATGCTAAGTGAAATACAAGATCCTGAGTTCAAGGCCTACTACACTCTCTCTCTCTCTCTCTCTCTCTTTCTCTTTCTCTCCCCTCTCCCCACTTTCTCTCTCACACACACATAATGTATTCTGAGATAATAAGGAGATGAGTTGGAAAGAGACAACATGGAGGAAATGATCTATCAGTCATGTAACTCAATTGTCCACTGGATATAGATTTAGATTACATTTGGAAGCATATGATGCTTAAGTCCACCAGCCATGTCCATTTCAAGGGGCATGGGAAGTTTAGGAGGAATTACTGGGGCAGGAAAGAGCAGGATTGATGTCCTGAGGCCTCGAAATCCCTCTCTGGCTAGTAGAGTGGAACTCATTTCGTGTGTGTGTGTGTGTGTGTGTGTGTGTGTGTGTGTGTGTGTGTGTGTGTGTGTTCCAATAAAAGTGGGGCTTGGGGCTGGGAAGGTGGCTCAATGGTAGAGTGCTTGCCTTGCATGCCTGAGGCCCTGGGTTCGATTCCTCAGCACCACATAAGAAAAAAGCCAGAAGTGGTGCTGTGGCTCAAGTAGTAGAGCGCTAGCCTTGAGCTGAAGAGCTGAGGGACAGCGCCCAGGCCCAGAGTTCAGGCCCCAGGACCGGACCCCCCCCCCCCCACAAAAAAGTGGGGCTTTTCATGGGGCTTGAATGCAAAGTCTGGGTGCTGTCCCTGAACTTTTCACTCAAGGCCAGTGCACTACCACTTGAGCCCCACAGCTCCTCTTCTGACTTTTTAGTGGTTAATTGGAGATGAGAGTCTTCTAGACTTTACTGTCTTGACTGGCTTCAAACTGAGATCCTCAGATCTTAGTGTGCTGAGTAGCTAAGATTACAGGCATGAGCCACCAGCGCCTGGCTTCACTTTAAGCAGCGGAATTCTATCATTGCTGGCAGAACAGCCTTTGCTCCTGAATATCTTTCAGGAGAATTTCTTATTTTATAGGATGAGATATTTTGTTTAAACGGTTTCCCAAAGTCCTCAGGCTCTCATAGCATCATTCTTTGCCATGAACTACCTATGCCTCCTCATATCAATTTGACTGAATTTTTATTTGTTATTTTGGTTTTGGTGCAGGGGTTGAATTCAGGTCAGGGCATTATGTATGCACAGCACATGCAATACTGCTGAGCTAAATCCCAGCCTGTCTTTTATTTTTCCAGGAAGCAAGTTTGCTTCTGTCATCCAAATTGATCCAGGGAGCTTACCTACTTTGTAAGGGGCCGAAGAAATATTAACCACATTTTGTTTTCCTTTTTCACCATCTGAAAATGGAGACTATAGGATTTCTGATTTTCATGTGCCTTTGAATTAGCACAAGTGTGGTACACTGACAGATACATAGGATTTTACCTTTTGGATCCACTTTGACATTCAAAGAGGCAAAAAAAAAAAAAAGTCAACAAGAAAGCAGCTATGTATATTACCTTGCATGAAAATTGTAGAGTGTGGTTGTCTTCTTCCATGATGTATTCCTGGTGGCCCACCATGCCAGTTCCTGACCTTCTTTCCCTCTTGTCTAGAGTTGTCTTCCTTTTCAATTTTTTTAATTGATGAGATTTTTGTTGTTCCAGACTGACCAAGGTCACGTGACCAAAGGTTAAGCCAGCCCCTGTAAGCCCGGTGCTTAAAGGGAACCTTGAAGGGACTGAGTGGGTCTGCTTAGGAATAAGCAGAGATTCAAATTTCTTGGCATTCTTGTTTTCTTTACCTGAAGTATTCTCTTTTCTCTTCTATGCTCAACTTCCTTGACAATTGCCATGCTCTGGACTGGTATTAGGATGCCCTGTTGTGGGCGAACAGGCAGGTTGTGCTGAAAGCTACATTGGTGAAAAAGGTCCTTGTTTTATCTACCCTGTCCCTCCCTGGAGCTATGGCAACAAATCCTGTTGGTGAATTAACTATGTCATTGTGAGCTGGCTCAACTGATTATGCTCCTGGAATGACAAACATTTCCTCTTCCTTTTTTTTTTTTTTTTCCAAGTTAAAAAGTAATGAAGTGTTAATATACAATTCAGCATTTTCTCCAAATAGGAAAATAAAGACGGACAAAAATACATCACTTGAATGTACTTTCCTTGATTCCAATAAGCATTTGATCCCTTCCCAGGAGCTAGTCAAAACATTACCGATGATGAATTTGTGCATTTAAACAATGTGCAGTTTTCATGAATTTGTGTTAAGGTAATGTCCCCTCAACTGTGTGTGTGTGAAAAGAATTCTTTAAATATGAATGTGCCATTATTTTATTGGGTTAGTGCTGGGGTTTAAACTCAGGGACTTGAACTCTTGCTTGGCATTTTTGCTTCTAGGCTGGCACTTGAGTCTATACTTGAAGTCATGCCTCCACTTCTGGGCTTTTGCTGGTTAATTAGAGATAAGTGTTTTGGATGTGTCGTCGCAATCCCCAGACAATTGAAGGTGTGAGCCACTGGTGCCCAAGGAAAGGGTTCTGAGAAAAGTATTCTTTTTAAATCTGATAACACCAGTGCCAGGAAACCTTGACTTCTGTTACTTCAGTTCAGAATGAAAATAGCTGTCTACCTAAATTCACCTTACTCAAGTAAGGTGAATGCAGCCCATCCCAGAGAGAAAACTAGTTTTTTCTTATATTGTATAGAGTATCTCTCTCTCTCTCTCTCTCTCATGCTATACTGGGACGTGAGCATTATCCCTGAACTTCTTTTGCTCAAGACTAGAGCTCTACCACTTGAGCCAAAGCTCCACTTCCCTCTTTGATTCTTTTCCTTTTTGGTGGTTTAGTGGAGATAAGAGTCTCACAGAGTCCTTCCCAGGCTAGGTTCAAACCACAATCCTCAGATCTCAGCCTCCTGTTTAGCTAGGATTATAGGTGTTAGCTATCAGCACCTGGCTGTTCTAGTCTCTGAAGACAGTAACTCTTGCTCTGATTGGTGGAAGGATTCTGAGCCATTTTCTCTATTTATCCAGTCCCTTTTCTGTACCATTAGCAGACCCTAGCAGTTTCCTAGTGTGGTGTGTGGTTAGCTGGAATCACATTTCTCAACACCTTCTCTTAAGGCTGTGGGTTAGAATTAGCCAAAAGAGGAATTTGTGCTAAACTTGGAAGGCATGAGTGAAGTAGGAGCCATTGCTTCGCAAAGGTGGTTGGTATAGGTATGGTGAGTGAAAGTGACAGCAGGTCTTAGTTCATCTTCTCTCTCCTTTATTCAATGTCTAGATCTTTTTTCCAACTGTTGAGTCTGTTGATCAACGGCAGCCCCAGGCCCACAGAGGCCCCAACAGCTTTCCATATCCCTGCTGGCTGCTTCTTCCTCTTCCAAGCTGAATGTGCCAGGCTTTTCAGAACTGATGGCCAATTTCTCCCATCCTCCTTGCTGGGCTTCCACCTCCTCCTTCTTCTCTCAGCAGTAGCAGGATCAATGCCTGTGATAAATCTCTTCCTCCACAGCTCATATCACTTCCCTTACGGAACTGGAATAGATTCACTTATTTTCTCAAATGCTATGAGAACTATTGGGAAAGAATTCTCAGCAGGGAGAAGTCAGGACACTAGGGAGAACACTTTTTGGAACTGGGCTCTGAAATCATCTAAGGAACTGAAAAAAAATAAATGTTCTATTTGCATGGGCTCTCTCCTTATAGTTTCCCATAGCTTTTAGTCTTATTTCACATTCAAGCAGGTCCCTCCTTCTTCCCTCCTGTGGAATCTCCTCATTCTTTTTTTGGGGGGGGTCCAGTCGTGGGGCCTGAATTCTGGGCCTGGGTGCTGTCCCTCAGCTCTTCAGCTCAAGGCTAGCGCTCTACCACTTGAGCCACAGCGCCACTTCCGGCTTTTTTTCTTATGTGGTGCTGAGGAATTGAACCCAGGGCCTCAGGCATGCAAGGCAAGCGCTCTACCACTGAGCCACCTTCCCAGCCCCTCTCCTCATTCTTATAACCCCCAAAGATAATCTTCCTGCAAATGATCCACCTCCAGAAAGATGGGATTGGCCATTAGAGGTAAGCTATACTTCAAGATAGGTTCTAGGTAGTGAACTAAAAAAGGGTCTGGGAATGTGGCTTAGTGGTAGAATGCTTGCCTAGCATGAATGAAGCCCTGGGTTTGATTCCTCAGTACAAGACATTATGTTGAAAAACGAACTTTTCAACTTTGGGGTGGGGGGAGGAGGGCAGGGATAGTAAGGGGAAACAAAGGAGGAGGCAACAATGCTTGATAAGAAATGTACTCATTACCTTGCTCATGTAATTGTAACCCCTCTGTATGGTATTTTCACAATAAAAAAACTTATTAATTAAAAAAACATAAACAGAAAAGGCTGGAATTGGTGATGTGTCTCAAGTGGTAGAGTGCTAGCCTTGAGCCAAAAGAAGCACAGGGACAATGCCCAGGCCCTGAGTTCAAGTCCCAGGAATGGCAAAAAAAGAAAAGAAAAAAGAAGCCAGACATAGGTGGCTCACAGCTAGCTACTCAGCAGGTTGAGATCTGAGGATCACGATGCAAAGCCAGCCTGGGCAGGAAAGTTTGTAAGACTTATCTCCAATTAAACACCAGAAGAGTGGATCTGTGGTTCAAGTGGTAGAGTGCTAGATTTGAGCAAATAAAGCTCAGGGATAGTGCCCTGGTCCTGAGTTCAAGCCCTTGGATCGGCGTGAGGGCGCACGCACGCACACACACACACACACACACACACACACACACACACACACACTTCCCAGTCATCTACCACAAGGTGTATTCCAAACCTCTGATAGTATACTAGTCTGTGGAGATCAATAGCCACACTGTGGCTATCTGTGTAAGGCACATTGTGTGAATTTTAGAAAGGTGTCCTCTCTGGGCTGAGCAGCCCCATGTGCTGAGGCTTGTGTATCCTCCCCATCTGCAGGGGTCTTTGTAGTCCTTGACTCTCAGAGAAAGGGAATTGGGAACACAAACTGTCAGCCCATCACAGGAGATACACACAGAATCTGAGGGATAGGTATCCTCTCTGCACTTGGAGGGCTGGTGAACTAGACCTGTGCTCCAGAGCTGGTGAACCACCCCCTTTTTGCATTGATTTTTCTCAGCAGCATTCTATTTGCCTTCCCAGAACCTCACTAGTGGGCAGGGAGTATCCTGGATTATTGCCATGGGTTCCATGTTGAAGGATCCTGCTTTTTGGCTCTCATCCTCTCAGGAGTCCATGAGGCCAAGGGGATGAAATGCAGCTCTGGAGATTACTATGCCCCTTCTAGAACATTCTGGAGTTGCCTACCCAAATTCTTGAGCTTGTTTCCAGGGATCAGCTTGGCCTCTTTGAGCCATCTCCCTGGTCTAACTTCACTGCAGCAGGTTGCATATCCTCACACACAAAAGGTAGATGACCATGGACTTTTTGGGATGACTGAATAAAATCCTGGATGTCTAGGCTACTTCCACACTGTGGTATAGAACAGAGAAGGAATTTTGGCTCCAGTTCCCCGCTTTTCATGCAAGGAATTCCAAGCTACTTGGCTTCTTTGGTCCTTTATAAGGTGTATTTGCTGAGTTACAAAAGTGGAATATATACATATATATATACATATATATATATATATATATACACACATATGTATGCATAAAATTTGTTAGCATTTTTTCAAAGTTTTAAATATTTAGACCTATGCTATATAACCTTCTATTTATACCTTTTTCTAAGATTTGTACACACACACACACACACACACACACACACACACACATAATTTTTCAGCAGATTTACCTCATAAATAGTACTTGATCTAGGGAGCATTCAATCTAGCTCCCACTTTTGACATTTTCCTCTGTTTTGTTTTTCCAAGATGATCTTTTAAAGCAGACAGTTATAAATCAAACAGTCTGAACTATTTCTGGGCAAGATTCTCACTAAGTAGTCATGGACTAAGGGAAATAAAATATGTTGTCTTTACTGTTGAAGGAACATGAAGGATAATATGGTGAAGTACCTAGTGATGACTACTTAAACTAAAAATAATTTCCATTTCCTAAGCCCACACCATAGAGATACTGTCAGACTGTCATTTGTATTGGTAACAGAGGCTTACCAAGAGTTAAGCTTTAATATTTCTAATACAACTTTAAAGGGAACAAATTATAAACAAAAATAATTTACTGTATCATTCTAGCAAAATATACATTGTTGTATATGGATTTCATGTATAGAAGTATTTTTTAAAAAATGGAATAAGAGAACATTTAGTTGAAAGTAAAAGAAAAGTGGTGAAAGAAAGTAGCAAAATCTCTCCAATCTGGAGACAGAACTCAAGAGATGCCCATGTATAGAACTTTTTAGCATATTGTTGCAACTATGTGTTTGTCTTGCGCTGTTTTCCCTTTATGAAATATCTGCATGTTTGGTAGCTTCCCAGTTATTTTATCTTTTGCTGTCATATAATTAAACTTTGGTTCTGCTTTTTTAAAAATGTTTTTTGAAACACAGTCTTGCTTGCCAGTCCAGACTGGGTTCAAACTTGCAACCTTCTTGCCTCAGTCTTTTCAGGACTAGGATTATAGGTCTGTACCACCTTCAGAAATAGTCATCTGAATGTGTAATATATATATATATGCAATATATATGTATATATAGGCTATATAGATCCTAGTCCACACAGGATGGTCAGTGGTCTTAGTTTGTTCATAAATGGACTGGCATATAAACAAGAGAAATTTATTTTTCCCAGTTCTAGAGGCTGGGAAGTCCCAGATCAAGGTGCCTGAAGATTCAATGTCTAGTGAAGGGTCCTTTAGAAACAAACTTTTCTATTTCAATGTTCCCTGTCAAAAGTGACACTCCCTTTAAAAGTGCACTTTACTTAAAGTGAACTATTTAATAAGCTTTGGCATATTTATATAACTTGGAAACTATCATCACAGTCAATATAAACATATTTCATTCCCTCAAAGTTGCCTTATTTCTCATTGTCAATCCATCCTACTTCCCATTCCCAGACAACCACTGGTAGGCTTCCTGTCACTAGAAATTTGTTTATATATTTCAGAGTTTTGCATAAATGTAATTATACAGGTTATACTTTTTTCTTGAGTAGGGCTGGAAAATCTGCCCTTTTTCATTCAGCAAAATTACTGTGAGAGTTATCCATGTTGTTGCATAGATCGATAGTTTGTCTCTTTTTATGGATATATTTTAAATTTTTATTTATTTTATATATGTGCTGTGGAGGAATTGAACCCAGGGCTATGCATGCTAGGAAAGCACTCCGCCACGCAGCCACATTCCCAGCCCCCTGTCACTTTTTATTGTTGAGTGCTATTCCATAGTATGGCAACACTTAGACTTGTTTAAACACCCATCTATCAGTTGAGATTTGACTTCCCCAGAGTTGTACTACAAACCTGATCTCACCTGTAAAGCAGTAATGCAAAACTTACTCTATCAAGAGATAAAGCAAGACAGGCATTCTGTGAAATGTACCTATTATTTATTGACCCACTCGGTTCGTCTCTGTCAATGTGAGTCTTTATACTTGAGATGCAAAGTAATGTCACTGAACTTGCAGAAATGCAAGAAACTTCGGGTGTCACCCTGCTTTGCATTGTCACCTAAACAGAAGCAATGATCACTGATCATTGTAAAAGAATTTCTTACCTGGATCCTATTCTCAATTGCTGCATCATAACAATAGGGTTTTCTTACCACTAAACAAGTCTTTTGCACTATATCAAACAGGCTCACATCAGAAAATGATTGTTCGGAAAGCATCTACTTGCTGTGATTTTATATCATAGAAGGGACAAGGCAACTTTCTGGGGGCATTTTTTCTAAGGGTACTAATTCAACCCATGAGGGATAACCCCATCACCTACTTACCTTCCAAACTCCTTACCATATCACCATATTGGTGACTAGGTCTCAGCATATGAATTTGGGGATAACACAAAATTTCAGACCATAGCAGGAGCGAAAGAGAAACAAGATTTGAAATGCCTAGTGATATAAGTTAGCATGAAGAAAATGACCAGATGTGTGGAATTAAACAAAGGATCTGGTTCTTAAGAATGCCTTGTCAAAATAATTCTCTTTACTTAGTAGCCACTAAAACTATAAAAGTTCTAACAATTTTAAAAGAGAAGTATACACATAAATGTGTACTTATACTTTGCTTTTTTATTACTGTACATTAATTGTGCAAAGATCAGGGACAGTGCCCAGGCCTTGAATTCAATACCTACGGCCAACAACAACAGAAATAATAATTGTGCAAAGAGATTGAATTGTGATGTGTCCATAAATGCATATAATGTACTTAGATTAAATTCATCTTATTCTATCCTAAACCCTCTTCACCCCTTGCCCCCACCTTTAAAAAAATGTACTTTAAAGAGCAACTTTGTCACACCACATTAAATGAATTAAGAAGCAGATTAGAAATTAAGAAACAAATATCAATTAACCATGCTTGGGAGTACCAATAAGCATGTGAGCAAAAATGTGGGGAAAATATTACAAATGTGTGGTAGGCATTATTTAACAAAATATGTATTTGTAAAATGATAAAATAAGATGCATACATTGTTTACACTATATCACAGAATCAACATTTTGAGGAGCCCAGGCAAGATGTTTTGTAGGTCATCTTACACTTTGACTATATCTGATCCTTCCTCCCTTCCTTCCTCTCTTTCCCTCTTTCTCTTCCTTTGTTTTTTCTTTCCTGTCTTTCCCTCTTTCTCTTCCTTTCCTTCCTCTCTTCCTCTTTTTCTTCTTCTCTTCTTTCTCTCTTTCTCTCCCTCCCTTCTTTCTTTCTTTCCTTCCTTCATTCTTCCCTCCTTCCCTCCCTCCCTCCCTGTCTCTGTCTCTTTCTTTTCTTTCTGCGCCAGTCTTGAGCCTTGAACTCAGGGCTTGGCACTGTCCCTGGGCTTCTTTTGCTCAAGGGAAGTAGTTCTACCATATAGCTCAACTTTTGGCTTGTTTGGTAGTTTACTGGAGATGAGTCTCATAGACGTTCTTGCCCAGGCTGACTTCAAACAAATGATACTCAGATCTCTGCCCCTTGAGTAGTTAGAATTACAGGTGTGAGCCAAGCATTTGATTGTTTTGTAATGGTTAGATTCAGGTTATACGTTTTGTTGCAAGAACCATATAAATGATGTTATTCCTTTTTCAAGCGTATCACATCAGTAGGTACTTGAGGTCCAATTAGGGCTTACTGGTGATGCTACTTTGGGTTATTTGGTTAAGATGGTGCAAAAACTTTTAAGTGCTTTTCTATATGTATATACACACATTTAGAATCACATCTAATCACACAGACTGCTCACATTGAGAGGAATAGTGTTGGGCAAAACTCAAGAGTGCAAACCAGTAGGCAGTCACGTTTCCACGTTGGGGGAAGGTGAGAGATTGCAAGCCCCACCGGCTTTTCTGCCCGCCCGCGCGTCTTTTTCTGGGAAATCACTTCTCAGAACCAGAGAGCCCCACTTCCACGCACCCTAGTGTTTTCTAATAGTGTACGTGCGCCTGCGCAGAGTGCCCAGGAAGATCCTTTTCAGAGCCCGACCGCCTTCTTCACCAGCTCTTCTCTGGCCTGCCCATACTTTTAGTTTTTTCCCTCAAGGGTCATCACAGGGCGCCAAATGCGCGCCCGCGGGAAGGCCAGGGGCGGGGCGTAGTACGGCGCGGCACGTCAGTGGCCTTCCGGGCGGAAGTCTGCAGCGTCCCGAAGCTGCTGATTGGTTTTCGGGCTGGCGCCTATCTCTGCCCCCGCGCCAGTTTCAGGCAGGTTGGCGCGGAATTAGGAGACTCCTTGACCATGGCTCCAGTGTATGGTGACGACGGTGATGTGGAGCCAAGTGGTGAGGACCAACTCCACGCTCAGCGAAGCGGGTTGGGAGTGTGGGGACCATGGCATAGCTGCGGGTGGTGGAGGGTCTCCGTTGTCTTTTTTTCTGCGGGAGGCGCGTGTCCGAATTGCCCGATGGTCTGTTGGGCGCTGACCTTGATGGTGTTGAGCAGGGACACTTAGGGCATCTGATAGGGCTTCTTTGCTTGGCGTTCGCTCTTTGCGAACCCGAGGATCGCCTTGCTGCTGAGACTGTTTCCACATTCGCTTACCTTTATTTCCTTTGGTGAGTCGCACCCACGTGCTGGACACAACTTCATGAAAACTGGTCTAGGTGAGTCATTCTCCAGACCAGACCTAAAGAATGTCACAGCTTTCACCTCAGGTATCTGCTTGAGGGCTAGAACAGTATCTGTGCGTCTTCCTTTCTAGGAACTTCCGGGGAAATGGCTATACATTGTAACACGCCGGTAAAAAACGAACTGTTGTCACTAGATACAGATGAATTTTATCTCTTTTAAGTAATGGCTTTTTTTTTGTACTTCATTTATTAAGCATTTTTCCCCAAATTATTTTTTGGAAAGTTATCTTTAAGTGCTGCGTATTAAACATGTTTAAATCTGGTCGTTTTGGGTGAAGTTTCTTAAAGAAAAAATAGCGTTAGATCAGCAGCATTTCCGATGCCCTGTATATCGGTCTGTCAAGGATAATCCTTTACTTCCAGAAATAGAATAAAAAATGCAAATGGCTTTGTCTGATTTCTGATTTTTGAACTTTCCTGATTCAGTGAACTTCTAACGTAAAAATCAGATGCTTCCTTTTTCTTAGCCCTAGTTCCTGTCACTCAAAATGCATCACCATTAATGAGCACTTGCTTTCTAATCAGCTTCCTTTGCATTCAACTAGTTGTAAATCACAGATTTCAATTTGTTCTTTAGCCTTCCATTTTTTAAGGCAATTTCTTTTGGAGAGTTGACTAGCCTGGATTACAAATGGGCTGCAGGATGTGAGTATGTGAAGTCTTGGCAGTCCTCTGTCAGTGATTTGCCACTAAGCCCTTTCTTCACCCTAAAAACTGTACTCCATCTGTGAACATCAAGAAATCACTTGCTGGAGGAAGCTGTGCAATCTTGAGACCCCTTTTAAAGTCATGGTGTTGATTAAGTAGCTGCTGGGGACTTGTGGCTGGGATTTTTTTTCCTCTAGAGCAGACCGACAAATTGTTATCTCAAAAGATTTGCTGCAGGCTAGTGTCTGCTTTGCGAGAGAATGGAGGTACTCCAGATGGTAATTTTGAACCAAATATTTGAATCTTTGTAACTGGATTTTTTCGTACTTATTCTCTTTTGTAAACTAAGCTCCATGAAACATTAGACACATACCCTAAAAAGTTTTTTGTTTTTAATTAAGTGTTAAAAGGTGGAGTGTCTTAACAGTGGTAGTGAACAGTTGAAAGGTCTATAATGTTACTGTGTATGAAAAGAGTTAAAGGATCAAAAAGTGGGTACAGTAGTCCATTTGGTAAATATTGTGTACCTACTAGGCAAAGGCATACTGCCAAGCATTACAGTTGATGGATAGACTGGACTTAGTTTCTGTCATTGTGGAATCAAGTTGGTGAGCATCCAGTTCTATACAGATAATAGTGAATCTTCTGAAGAACTCCTTTGTTTTTGCTTCTTGAAGCTAGAGCATGGTATTGCTAGGCAAGGTGTGATGTGTGTGGGGTGTATGTGTGTGGGATGTATGTATGTGCGTGTGTTTGACTACTCTGTATCCTGTACACATACAATATTAAATGAGTTTTTCCTGTATTCTAAGTACAAAGTAAGATAGCTTTGGTCATTTAATCTTTATAGCTTTGTAGAGAAGAAATGGTTATCCCCACTTTCCAGATGAGTTGGAGGCACTACATTAGAATTCTTTGTCAAAAGTTACAAGAACCTGGCTGGGAAGGTGGCTCAGTGGTAGAGTGCTTGCCTTGCATGCCTGAGGCCCTGGGTTCGATTCCTCAGCACCACATAAGCAAAAAGAAAAAAAGCCGGAAGTGGCGCTGTGGCTCAAGTGGTAGAGCACTAGCCTTGAGCTGAAGAGCTGAGGTATAGTGCCCAGGCCCAGAGTTCAGGCCCCACGACCGGACCCAAAAAAAAAAAAAAAAAAAGTTACAAGAACCATCACTAGCTGATTAGAATACAATGTTGTTTGCAGAAATCCAGTTGGACTAGAAATCCTGTCTGGGGATCTGCATAGACAGAAAAAGTGATTCAAACTGTGTCATGAAATTGGGTCATTGCTAGCTATGATCAAGTACTTGGTGATATAGCTTAAACCTTGCTACTTCTAAAATCCTCTTTAATCTAGTATTAGCCTCTAATTAAAAGTCCCAGCAGCTTTTGCCGATTGGTAGAAACTATCTTAAGATCCCAAGACTTAGATGGAAAGTAGTCTGGGCAAGAGCACATTCTTTCAGCTTCTGTAGTGGGATATAGTGTCTGAACCCTTAAGGCTTATAAGGGGCTAGGTAGTACATAACTGCAATTGCTGTGCTTAGGAAGTTAAGGCAGGAAGAACTCAAATGCTAGATCAACTTAGGCTACATAATAGGGTCCTGTTCCCCCAAATCCAAATGAAGCCAAAAGAGATGGGTGTCCACACAGGCTAACTGGTGGGCACATGTCATTCACTAAATGGCAGAGCCACTTCATAATCTCTTGGATCTCCTGCGCTACACTATCACATCAAGTTGGTCTTCCCTAATGATTTTCTCCGTTTCCAAATACTTGTATTTTCAGGGACTGGGAAGGTGGCTCAGTGGTAGAGTGCTTGCCTTGCATGCATGAGGCCCTGGGTTCGATTACCCAGCACCACATAAGCAAAAAGAAAAAAAGCCGGAAGTGGCACTGTGGCTCAAGTGGTAGAGCACTAGCCTTGAGCTGAAGAGCTGAGGTATAGCGCCCAGGCCCAGAGTTCAGGCCCCACAACGGGACCCAAAAAGCAAAAAAACAAATACTTGTATTTTCATTATTTGTAATTTGACTTATCTCTCTTTCTCGGCTTGTGCCACTGTTTACCCTGTCTTCTCATTTTGAAGTTCTACTCTTTTCAGGCTGCTATTGGAGAACTCCATTGTGAAAACCTGATTTCTGTGGCAAAATGAATGGCCATCTTCTGGGCATTTCCTCCTATTATGATCTTACCTCTTCTGTGGCACCATATTTATGTTATCTACTAGTTTCAGGCCTTTTTGCTTTGTTTTACTGTGTATCCCCTTGAGACAGGCATCCCTACGTTATTTGTAAGTGTGTAAACTCTGTATAGTAAAACGTTGTTGCCTGTGGGTAAGTGCACTCTAATACGGAATACCAGAGATTTTATCAGGAGTCAAGGAATTCTTAAGGGAATAGGCTTAGTCTAGCTTTTCACTCTCACTGGTCATGTTTAACACTCTCGAAGAATTTTTCATGTAGGACTTCTCCAGAGTTTTTAAATAATTTGAATGACACCCAAGATTTTATGACTGTCATCCTTAAGTACCTGCATTCCTTAATTTTTACTTTAATGTCTTTCTGAAAATGGATTTAAAAGTCAAATGTGAAAGTCAAACAATAGACAGAAAAAATAAGATCTCTAATTATACTTCACCTTTGAGATACAGTTTTCAAGGGTTTATTGCCAGCATTTGATACATGTTCTTTAAATTGTATCTTCTATTTCAGTCAAACCGTTAATTTAAAAATCTGACACTATTAGGAATGTTCCAGTGCAGGTGAAATTTAGGATGCTTATTATCACTCTGTCTTCTTGTCTGTACCTTCTCTTTTAAGTAAATTAATTAGTACTGAATACAGCAGCATACTTAATTACATATAAATTGGCAGTTGTGCTAGGCCTCACCAAACTCATGGCTATTAGGCAGCACTGTCATCTTGACTTGGTTACTGATTCTGTGGGTAAATTCTTTTCAGTTATGTGTGTGGGGTGGCCAGTTTATAATGACCAATGCATGAATGGTTCAAGAGTTGAATAAATGATTATTGAGACCCTCTGGTGTTTCCGTCGTTTTGACAAAAGGCTTAGTAACCTTTGTAAATTTTTTTTTTTGGGTCCGGTTGTGGGGTCTGAACTCTGAGCCTGGGCACTGTCCCTCAGCTCTTCAGCTCAAGGTGAGCACTCTACCACTTGAGCCATAGCGCCACTTCCAGCTTTTTTTTCTGCTTATATGGTGCTGAGGAATCCAACCCTGGGCCTTATGCATGCAAGGCAAGCGCTCTTCCACTGAGCCACCTTCCCAGCCTCCTTTGTAAATTTTTGTTACTGGTATTACTGGGGTTTGAACTCATGGCCTTGCCATTTGAAACATAGGATCTCTTGTGTTTTTGCCTATGTTTGCTCGGACTGTGATTCTTTTTTTTTTTTTTTTTTGGTCGGTTGTGGTGGGGCCCCAGGGTGGGGGTGGGGAACCTGAACTCTGGGCTTGGTCGCTGTCCCTCAGCTTTTCAGCTCAAGGCCAGCACACTACCACTTGAGCCACAGCGCCATTTCCAGCTTTTTCTGCTTATGTGGTGCTGAGCAATTGAACCCAGGGCCTCATGCATGCAAGGCAAGCACTCTATCACTGAGCCACCTTCCCAGCTCTGGTCTGTGATTCTTATATTCATGCTTCCTTGGTGGCATGGCATGAATTACCTCACCTTATCAGCTGAAATAGGGCTTGCTACCTTGGTAACTTTTTACCTGAGCTGATGTCAAGCCATGATCTTCCCAATCTTCACCTGAGTAGCTGGGATCATAGACATAAACCACTTGCCTTAATCTTTGTAATTTTTTCTTACTATCATCCTATAATGTACCTGACAGGCCTTGGAATCAATGACAGAATGAACTCTTCCCACTGCCATCATTTAAAAATTTCCCAGTTCCTAGCTGGGTGCCGGTGGCTCATACCTGTAATCCTAGCTATTCAGAGGCGGAGATCTGAGGATCACGGTTCAAAGCCAGCCCAGGCAGGAAAAACCCTGAGACTATTATCTCCAACAAATCACCAGAAAACCAGAAGTGGTGCTGTGGCTTAAGTGGTAGAGCACTAGCTTTGAGTTGAAGAGCTGAGGGACCTGTGCCCAGGCCCAGAGTTCAAGCCCAAAAAACAACCAACCAAAAAACAAAAAAATCCCAGTTCCTAAACTAGTTCTTCTTTGTAACTCATGTACTCTAAACCTCTGTTAAGACATATGTTACTTCTCAATAAATATTGTTTTAGAGCCAGTTGTTACTTATTATTATTCCGTTATTAGAGTGTAAGTTTTCTTGAGTATAGGGACTATGCCTTTTTAATCTTTATATCCCTTTTACCATCTAGTACTTTTCAAAGACCAGATGCTTCTTAAATCCTTTTTAGTGTTAATAGAACACAAAATGATTTGTCCTTTCATGACCTTCCAGATTACTTGTGACCTGTCATTTCAAATGGGAAGGTTATAGACAAGCTAATGATTGGTTTCTCTTCTCTAGTATTTTTGTGGGGCTAGCAGTTGAATTTAACATTTCCTGTTTTTAGAGGAAAAAATAATGGTGGCTTCAGTCTTAGAGAACCTTTCTGAAGAGCCATAAGATCTGCATACTTGGCCACGAGCTTTGTGAATCACTTTGCATTTTTTTTTTTTTTTTTGTCGGTTGTGGGGCTTGAACTCTGGGCTTGGACGTTGTCCCTCAGCTCTTCAACTCAAGGCTAGCGCTCTGTCACTTGAGCTACAGCGCCACTTCTGGTTTTCTGGTGGTTTATCGGAGATAAGAGTTTCACGGACTATCCTGTCTGGGCTGGCTTTGAATTGGCTTTGAACCGCCCGGCTTCACTTTGCATTTTTAAAAGGATCCATTTGTATAATATAAACATTGTGTATTATTATTGTCTACAAATGTTTGCTTTTGAGGGAAGATGGCTGACAGTTTTGTAGCATCTCACGTAAACCTGGATTTTCTTTCCAGCTGTGTCAGAAGATTCCGGGAGTCTTGTAGCCTCTCGTGCCCGGAGAGAAAAAAAATCAAAGAAAGGGCGCCAGGAAGCTCTAGAAAGACTGAAAAAAGCTAAAGCTGGTGAGAAGTATAAATATGAAGTAAGTAACCCCTTTTTAAAATTTCTCTTATGCTTTATTTAATTCACAGACTGCAAATAATCTTATGTCACCTTTGTCACTGATTAAAAACAATCATGTTTTGTTTTTTAAAATAATAGTATTTTTTCTTTTTCTTTCTTTCTTTCTTTCTTTCTTTCTTTCTTTCTTTCTTTCTTTCTTTCTTTCTTTCTTTCTTTCTTTCTTTCTTTCTTTCTTTCTTTCTTTCTTTCTTCTTTCTTTTTTTTTTTTTTTGGTTGGTTGTGGGGCTTGAACTCTGGGCCTGAGCTGTCCCTGAGCTCTTCAGCTCAAGGTGAGCACTCTACCACTTGAGCCACAGTGCCACTTCTGGTTTTCTGGTGGTTAATTGGAGATAAGAATCTCAAGAACTTTCCTGCCCTGGCTGGCATTGAACTGCGATTCTCAGATCTCAGCCTCCTGAGTAACTAGGATTGGTGTGAGCCACTGGTGCCTAGCTAATAGTATTTCTTTAATATTGACCAGATGTGAGCATGAGATAGATTTACAAATTATGGACAGTGCTAGATCCTGTGAAGTTCCTACAAGGTACTTTACAGATAGAAGATTTTAAAATCAAAATGAAAGTAATTCTTTTTTTTTTGGTCTGGTTGTGGGGCCTGAACTCTGGGCTTGGGCACTGTCCCTCAGCTCTTCAGCTCAAGGCTAGCACTCTACCACTTGAGCCACAGCACCACTTCCGGCTTTTTTCTTTTTTCTTATGTGGTGCTGAGGAATCGAACTCAGGGCCTCAGGCATGCAAGGAAAGCGCTCTACCACTGAGCCACCTTCCCAGCCCCCAAAATGAAAGTAATTCTATTTTTGCTTTATTTAGCATGTTACATCTCTGGTAAGTCCTGTGGCTTTAGTGGAGAAATTTATAAGTGCTTTTATTTTACCCTTAAGGTATTAAGCAGTGAAGCTAAACACTTTTGTTTTATTTTTATTTTTTATTTTTGCCAGCCCTGGGACTTGAACTCAGGGCCTGGGCACTGTTCCTGAGCTTCTTTTGCTCAAGGCTACAACTTGAGCCACAGTGCCCCTTCTGGCTTGTTCTGTATATGTGGTACTGAGGAATGGAACCCAGGGCTTCATGCATGCTGGGCAAGCACTCAACCACTAAGCTACATTTGCAGGCCTAAACGCTTTCTTTTTTTTTTTTGGTCGTGAGGCCTGAACTCTGGGCCTGGGCACTGTCCCTTGGCTCTTCAGCTCAAGGCTAGCACTCTACCACTAGAGTCACAGCTCCACTTCCGGCTTTTTCTGCTTATGTGGTGCTGGGTAATCGAACCCAGGGCCTCATGCATGCAAGGCAAGCACTCTACCACTGAGCCACCTTCCCAGCCCCTAAACGCTTTCTTAAATAGAATTGTTCTTTCTAATCTTATTTGTAAGGGGAGTGGCAATGGAGACTTGGGTCTTACTTCTTCCACATCCTGCTTAGAAGATTAGATCTGATGCTTTTTGGGCCATTTTCTTCTACTCACTGTTCATGGCCCATCTATAAAAACCAGAGTTGCTACCATCTACATAACAGTTTTATCTTTAGTGTTCCTTGAGAATCTTAACTGCCAAGGCTATCAAGTGATTAACTAAAGACTAGAAAATAATAACTAATATACTTTTTGAGCTAACGCACTGTTCTAAGTGCTTTTACCAATATGTTTAGTCATTTTAATCCTTCCAATAACCATATGAAATTAGGTAGTATGGTTATCAACATTTGGCAGGTTAGATAGATTTGAGCACAGGAAATTTTAGTGATACGGTGGCAGAACCTTTATTTGAACCTAGGCAATTTGGCTTTGGAATATTCATGTTTAGCCACGGCCTGTACTGTATAGGGCAATTAGAAAAATAGAGGGGGATTTTTTGCCATTTGGCACCGTTCATTTAAGTTAAGCGAGACAACCAGATCATAACGGGTTGCTAAAAGGATTACAGTGAAGCAGGAATAAAACATTTTTTTAATGTAGGTACTTCTATAAAGGAATTCTGTGGGGGCATTTGAAATGTTGGCAAAATGTGGCTAATTTCCCTTTGTACTCTGCAGTATTAATTATATTGCTCTAGGAATTCATGGTGAGCAATGGCAATTTTTTTTTTTTTTAATTTGCAGTACTAAGGATTGAAGTTGGCCTTAGCTTG
This sequence comes from Dipodomys spectabilis, assembly GCF_019054845.1. NCBI lineage: Eukaryota > Metazoa > Chordata > Mammalia > Rodentia > Heteromyidae > Dipodomys > Dipodomys spectabilis. Next base: position 1,271,468 of record NW_024871203.1, on the reverse strand, counting down.
TTAAACGGGTTTATCTACCACTCGAGCCATGCCCCTAGCCCTAGCAACGTTCTTTTAATTATTTATTTATTTATTTTTGGTTGGTTTAGGGGCTTGAACTCTGGGCCTGGGTGCTGTCCCTGAGCTCTTCAGCTGCTTCTGCTCAAGGGTAGCATTCTACCACTTGGACCACAGTGCCACTTCTGAGGGGTTTTTTTTTTTTTTGCCGGTCTTGGGGCCTGAACTCTGGGTCTGGACGCTGTCTCTCAGCTCTTCAGCTCAAGGCTAGCGCTTTACCACTGGAGCCATAGCACCGCTTCCGGCTTTTTCTGTTTATGTGGTGCTGAGGAATCGAACCCAGGGCCTCATGCTTGCAAGGCATGCACTCTACCACTGAGCTACCATCCCAGCCCCCCCCCCCCTTTTTTTTTTTTTTTTGAGTAGTTTATTGGAAATAAGAGTCTCACTGAGTTTGCTTCCTGGGCTACTTTTGAACTATGATCCTCAAACTTCAGCCTCGTGAGTAGCTAGTATTATAGCTGTGAGCCACTGGCACCCAGCTTACAAACTATACTTTTTAAAAAGAACATTTGCTGGGTGACAGTGCTTCACACCTGTAATCCTAGCTATTCAGGAATCTGAGATCTGAGGATCGCGGTTCAAAGCCAGCCTAGGCAGGAAAGTCTGTGAGACTTTTTTTTTGTCGGTCATGGGGCCTGAACTCTGGGTCTGGGTGCTTTCCCTCAGCTCTTCAGCTGTAGACTAGTGCTCTACCACTTGAGCCTCAGCCCACTTCTGGCTTTTTCTGCTTATGTAGTGCTGAGGAACTGAACCGAGGGCCTCATGCATGCAAAGCAAGCACTCTACCACTGAGCCACCTTCCTAGCCCCAGTCCATGAGACTCTTATGTCCAATTAACCACTCAGAATTCCAGAACTGATACTGTGGTTCAAGTGGTAGAGCACTAGCTTTGAGCAGAAGCAGCTCAGGGAGAGTGCCCAGATGTTAGGCTGGAGATATAACTCAGTGGTAGAGGGCTCTCTTTGTATGTGCAAAGTCCTGGGTTCCAACCCTAGCACAGCTAAAATATAACAGTTAAAATAATTTTCTTTTTTTTTTGTCAGTTGTGGGGCTTGAACTCAGGGCCTGGACACTGCCACAACCTCTTTGAGCTCAAGGCTAGTGCTCTACCATTTAAGCCATAACACCACTTCCAGGGTTTTGAGTGGTTTATTGGAGATAAGAGTCTCATAGGACTTTTCTGCCCAGGCTGGCTTTGAACCGTGATCCTCAGATCTCAGCCTCTTGAGTAGCTAGGAATACAGGCATGAGCCATCAGTGTCTGGCTCAAAATCACTTTCTAAAAATGTTCCATGATGTCTTGGTGGTATTTAAGTAAATTTCTTAAGTAAAAGACAAGCTATGTCTTCAACTAATAAAAATAACTGTGCTACCCTTCCAAGAAAATTTCGTCAGCGTAATCATTATTAGTTGGACTTCTTTGTTTCTGGATTATTAAAAACTTAATTTGCAGCCTGAGGATATAGCTTAGTGGTAGAGTACTTGCTGAGCATGTGCGATGCCCTAAGGTTTGAGTCCTAGTGCTACAAAAAGTGACAATACCTCCTTAAACCCCAAACCGCTCTTTATTTAATATGGTAGGGTAAGTAGCTTGTATTATTCAGTAGTAAAAGGACACATCAGCATTTGCCAGTGATACCTGTAGAACAAGTTAAAAAAGAGTTGAAAACAAAAGCTTGGTAGGTATGGTAGAAATCTAGTGGTCTTCCCACAGTTGGAAGCTGTTTTTTGTCTTAGTGCTTCAGGTAGAATTAGTTGTTTCTTTCCATACCTCATTTGAAAAAGTCAGAACTCTTCAGAAATTGGGGCATTTCTTTTAACCTTTCCACATTTTAAGTTTATTATCTTTAAAAACATAATTTTATTGTTTTTTTTTATTATTTTTATTTTTTTGTGTCCGGTCGTGGGGCATGAACTCTGGGCCTGGGCGCTGGCCCTCAGCTCTTCAACTCAAGGCTAGCGCTCTACCACTTCAGCCACAGCACCACTTCCGGCTTTTTTTCTTTTTGCTTATGTGGTGCTGAGGAATCGAACCCAGGGCCTCATGCATGCAAGGCTAGTGCTCTACCACTGAGCCACCTTCCCAGCCCCCAATTTTATTGTTATTATTAAGGTGTTGTACAGAGGGATTACCATTTCACAATTCAGGTAATTGTTTACATTTCTCTTTTGGACAATGCCACCTCTTCCTTTGCTTTCCCCAATTTCCCCCTCCTGTCCCTGCTCAAAAGAAATTGAGGGATTTTAATCAGATGTCTATGAGCTCTTGCTAACTGTCACATCATCTTTTCATCTGGGAAGTCTGTGATGTGTCACCATGTACAGCTGTAGCATTGGTGTGCATCTGTTCCATTTGTGACTTTAACTGCAGAGGTGGTCTGCTTTTTTATTCATACCTGGCAGCCTTGGGATTGGAGGGCTTGCTTCTGGTCTTTCAAATAGCTCTGCGTTAAAGTTCCTCCCTGTGCATTTTTTTTTGCTAGTCCTGGGGTTTGAACTCAGGGCCTGTCTGTGAGCTTCTTTTGCTCAAGGCTAGCACTCTACCACTTTGAGCCCCAGTTCCACTTCTGGCCCTGAGTCTCAGGGCCTTTCCTGCACTGGCTTTCTTCTAAATGCTATCCTCATCTTAGCTTCCTGAGTAGCTAGAATTATGGGAGTGAGCCCCTGGCACCTGGCTCCTGTGTAGATCTAAAACCTGAGAATGATGGAGATCCCAAAACCTCCATTTCTTGATGGCTTGTAGAATACAGAATATGCTTGTTTTGCTAATATTTGTAGGGATATGAACGAGGGAAAGTTTCCTTTGAATTTTAGTTGAGTTATTAAGATTATTGTGTACTTGCAGCTCATCCATCAGTTAGTGGGGAAGGGTGTGGTATGCCTTTCAGGTTTGCTAAGTATAGGAGAAATCAGTCTAGAAATCACAAGTGAATAATCCCCAAAGCAGCTAATGAAGAATTGGCTATAATTCAGTTTGTTTTTTATGAAGTAGATGAGTAATTGATGGTGTGACAAGTGTATTATGCTAATGGAATCATTTAATATCTTATGTTAACACCCACCTAAAAGGAATACTAAGTTAATTGATGTCTATTTAAGGAAAACCCTGTGGTGGTGTTGAATGTCAGAACTCATGATTTGGTTGCAGCTATTCCGTCAGGCTGCCATTCCAGTTTCAATTTGACATTTTTTTTTTCATCAGAATTGTTTAACACTTTCACTTCATTTGAAGCTTTTTCTCAAACTTGTATAATGGCAGGTCGAGGACTTCACAAGTGTTTATGAAGAAGTTGATGAAGAACAGTATTCAAAGCTGGTTCAGGCACGCCAGGATGATGACTGGATCGTGGATGATGGTATGTGGGAGGAAAACACCTGGCAGGCATTGTATTAGTTGCTTCTTGAGTCCAATGTGGTGAGGTTGCTGCTTTGCCTAGGTAGATGCAGTGCATTGTTAGGAGCATATTTTGGTTTGGATTTTCTTAGTTATTTGAGGATAAGGAAGCAGAACAAGAGGAAGTTGACTAGTTGACATTTTGGAGGATCTAGGCATGATATGTAGTATCAGTACTCCAGAAAATGGCTGTAAAGGAATTGAGAGAATGTGTGAGACCCAGGATCAAATCCCTGACAACAGCAACAAAATGGATTAGGAGGCCTGGGAATGTGGTTTAGTGGCATAGTACTTGCCTAGCATACATGAAGCCTTGGGTTCCATTCCTCAGTACTACAGAAAAAGCTGAGTGGTTCTGTGGCTCAAGTGGTGGTAGATTGCTAGCCTTGAGCAAAAGAAACTCAGGGACGGTATCCAGGGCCTGAGTTCAGGTCCTAGGACTAGCAAAAACAAAAACAAATACAAAACCGATCAGGAACAAATATGTCTGTGGGGCCCATTCACAGCCCAACAGTATCTGGAATGAAGGGATATAAGTTCAAGTTCTATCGTTTGCACTTTTCCTTGGACAAATCAGTTACTATCACTGAGCCACATGCTTTCCCCATGTAATGTGGAGATAAAACTATGTCCTAGAGTTTCTGTGAGGAGTACACAGGGTTGTAAGTGTGAGTAGAAAGCACTGTGAAGAATATATGGGGTAGGTGTGAGTAGAAAGCACTGTGCAAAGGCTGGCTTTGGTGTTGTTGTATATAGCTCACTGGTTACTGCTTGTAGGGTCTGACTTCTTTGGCATGTGAGTACTGACCACAGAATGGGATGCAGACTGTGCTGCTACTAGACTTAGCTAAATTGTTGGTTTTCATTTGTAGATTAGGGTTTCTTCCTGGGCTTGTTGTATTTTTGATTCTTTTTTTTTTTTTTTTTTTTGTTGTTGTTGGTTGTGAGGCTTGAACTCTGGGCTTGGATGCTGTCCCTGTACTCTTCAGCTCAAGGGGAATGGTCTACCACTTGAGCCGCAGCACCACTTCTGGTTTTCTAGTGGTTTTATTGGAGATGAGTGTCTTGTGGACTTTCCTGCCTGGGCTGGCTTTGAACTGCGATCCTCAGATCTCAGCCTCCTGAGTAGCTAGAATTACAGGTGTGAGTCACCAGCACCCAGCTTTGATTCTTTTTGTAGAGTAAAACTGCCATCAGAGAACCTTTGGTGGCGAAGTATTTTTTTTTTTTTTTATCTTATTGGCCAAGTCATTTCCCTAGCTATGTAGTTCTTTTTTTTTTTTTTTATTTTATTTTATTTTTTTATTGTAAAGCTACTATACAGAGGGTCACAGTTACATGAGTGAGGTTATGAGTACACTTCCTCTTGAACATTGTTACCCCCTCCATTGTTTTCCCCCTACCATCCCCTCCCTCCCTCCCTTCCCCGAGGTTCTTTTTTTTTTTTTTTTTTTTTTGATTGTGATTAAATGATTACATAATTTCAAAGTCACAAGTTCATTCTAACTTCCCTGGAGCAAATTGTCTACCACAGTCTGTAATATATAACAGTGTTCACATGTTATATACCATATTTGTGATCAGCAGCATGAGGATATTTAGTAGTGGTTCAACCAGATGAGCGGGAGTTCTTTGTTTCTTAAGTCCTGTTAGTTTTGTCGTATCACTAACCTTTTGGATTTAGCATCCACTTATGAGGGAGACCATGTACCGTTTGTCTCTTCGTTCTTGGCTTACCTCGCTCAACATGATTCCTTCTAGCTCCATCCGCTATGTAGTTCTTTAGCTATATAGTTCACCTACCTATATTCAGTATATATCATTTGTTTTGTCCTTTTTTTTATGTGCTAGTAGTGGGGCTTCAGCTCAGAGCCTCACACTCTCACTTGATTTTTTTGCTCAAGGCTGGTGCTCCACCACTTGAGCCACACCTCTATTTTTTCCAGCTTTTTGCTTGTTAATTGGAGACAAGAGTATCACCAATTTTTCTGCCCAGGCTGTCTTTGAACATTTATCCTTAGATCTCTCCGGCTCCTGAGTAGATGGGATTACAGGCAAGAGCCACCATCCCCTGGCTTGCGTTTGTCCTTTCTTTGACTTTGCTATTGCTTGTCTAATACCTATTTGAACAAGATTCTGTTAAACTTAAAAATGGAGCAGGCCAGGAGAACATCTGAATAGGCATGAAAAATTTTTGGCCAATTGAGTGAGTGAAAGGTTGAGTGACAGGATTTCAGTGTGTAGCCAAGTCTGGCTTTGAACTTTTTTGTGTATGTGTGTGTGTGTGTGTGCTCATTCTAGGGCTTGAATTTAGGGCCTAGACACTGTTCCTGAGCTTTTGTGCTCAAGGCTGGTGCTCTACCACTTTGAACCACGATGCCGTTTCCAGCATTTTGGTAGTTACTGGAGATAAGAATCTCACGGGCTTTCCTGCTTGGGTTGGCTTTGAACTGAGACCATCAGATATCAGAATCCTGAAAAGCTAGGATTATAAGCGTAGGCCACTGATACCTGGCTGGCTTTCAACTTTTGGTCCTCCTACCCCAGCCTCCTGGTAGAATGGTAGAATTTTAAGTATCACCACTCTTAGATCTTGGCCATTTTTACAAATTTGATCCTGTTATATTTTATTCCTACAGATGGCATTGGCTATGTGGAAGATGGTCGAGAGATTTTTGATGATGACCTTGAAGATGATGCTCTTGACACCAGTGAAAAAGGTACCTACATTTTGTTTTCAAGAGTGTTATTTTCAGATTCAAAGAATTGTCTAAAAGTTGAGATGACTTGGTATTCTGATGCAGGCTGCTTCTGAGAAGGGCCTACCACAACTGGTTTTAGAAAGAGAATATGTCCTAATAGTGAGACAAACATAGCTTTATAGAAAACCAAACACAAGAAATAAAAACATCATCTGGAAATACAATTTTGTGTCTTTATTATCCAAAGAGTTTGGTCTTGTACTTATTTTGAAATTTTTAGTCCTGTGTCATTTTACATTTGCTGATTTTGAGGGCTACAACAATAAGTGATGTCTTTTAATTTCTACTGAAGTGATGTACTTACAATTTTAGCTCTTTGATAATAGTACAGTACAATAACAAGGTTTAGGACCAGTGTAATCAACTTGCTTTGTTTAATTGAAATCTAAAAAGATCTGAATGAATGTGTCACATTTTCTTAGCTACACAATCATTGGCATTTTTTCCAAGTAAACTAGCCTGATTTAATTCCTGTAAAATGAGAATGGGACTGTGTGTGTGTGTGTGTGTGTGTGTGGTTTGTTAAGTAGTTCCTGTAAAATGAGAATGGGACTGTGTGTGTGTGTGTGTGTGTGTGTGTGTGTGTGTGTGTGTGTGTGTGTGTGTGGTTTGTTAAGTAGTCTTCTACCACCAATGGGAGGGAGTGTGTGTGTGTGTGTGTGTGTGTGTGTGTGTGTGTGTGTGTGTGTGTGTGGTTTGTTAAGTAGTCTTCTACCACCAAGTGGCCAATCAGGGGTCAGCAAACTTGGCCAGCTCAAAGCTTTTTTTTTGTTTTTTTTTTTGTTAGTCATGGGGCTTGAACTCTGGGCCTGGGCTATGTCCCTCAGCTGTTCAGCTCAAGGCTAGTGCTTTACCACTTGAGCCACAACACCATTCCCAGTTTTCTTAGTGGTTTCTTGGAGATAAGAGTCTCACTGACTTTCCTGCCCCGGCTGGCTTTGAACCATGATCTTCAGATCTCAGCCTCCTGAGTAGCTAGGATTACAGGTGTGAGCCACCAGCACCTGGCTCAAAGCTGGTCTTTAGTATGATAGTTTTTCAGTTTTTAGTATAGTACAGAGTTGCACAATTATCACATAATATTTATAGGACATTTTCAGTACCCTAGGAGAAAAATCCTGTTTGTGTTTTGCCCTTAAGCTAAGTTTTGTATTCCTTAAGGGTGTTTTTTTTTTTAAAGACAGATATAAGGATGAATATGAGCTAGCGTTAGAGAATTCTATTTGGCCACAAAACCTTACATCTGTGCTATTTTGCTGGGGGCTTAGAAATGGACTGGACCTTCCTTTGCAGATTAACATTTTGCAACATTTGTTTTCTCTCCTTCTTCCTAACGGTATACCTAGAAATTTGGTTTTGATGAACACTCTGAATTTCAGCAATGACTTCCTACGAGCATGCTTGTTGCTTAACTACCTAACCATTATGATGGTATTATTGAATATATTGTTTATAGTACAATTTCTTCAGTTAATCTAGTAATGTCTTTTATAGCTGTGTTTTGAATTGCAGAATCTACTTTTGTTTTCATGTATCTTTATTGTAGTACAATCTCTTTCCCATATTTTCTTTTTATCTTTTCTGTGATTTAACTCTTTAAAGGGAATAGCCTAGTTTTTGTCAGGTCTCCCATAATCTGAGATTTGCCTGATCACTTCATTATGATTAGATTGAAGTCAAATATTTTAGCAACAAAGAAGAGGTACTTATCTTTAACTAAACATTGTGGAAACATCTAGAGTAAAGGTGAACTTCTGTCCTTCCCATTGATCTTATCAGGGGCATATAATATCATTCATCCCATTGTAGTAGATAAGCTGTTTGATATTTTTGTAAGGTGTATTATGTTGGCTTTCTTTTTAAAATTTAATCTTACAGTAAGGGTGATGTACAGAGGCATTACAGTTAACAAAAGTAAGGTAATGAGTACATTTCTTGTTGAACAGTGTTACCCCCCGCTCCCCCTCATTTTCCCTAACTTCACCCCTTCCCCCACCCGCCTTTCCCCTGTATTGGTTTTCTTATAAAACTATTGCAACTCATACAAATGTGGGCTGATGATTTGGGACTATGTATATGTTCCATTTTCTTCAAGAATTTTCACCTTGAATATTTTCAGCATCTATTGACTCTCCTTTCTTTTCTTTATTCTCTTGTCTCTCTCCTCTTCTCTCTCCTCTCTGTCCGTCCACCCCCGCCTCTCTGCTTTTACTGTCTAGTACATTTTCTCTCTTTGTGGTTTATTTGAGATGAGAGCCTCAGGGGCTTTCCTGTCTGGGCTAGCTTCCAAATGCTATCCTCAGATCATAGCCTCCAGAGTATCTAGGATTACAGGTGTGAGTCACCAACGCCTGGCTCTTTTCTCTATTTTTAAACTTTTTTTTTTTTTTTGGGGGTCCGGTCGTGGGGCCTGAACTCTGGGCCTGGGTGCTGTCCCTCAGCTCTTCAGCTCAAGGCTAGCACTCTACCACCTGAGCCACAGCACCACTTCCAGCTTTTTTCTTTTTGCTTATGTGGTGCGGAGGAATCGAACTCAGGGCCTCAGGCATGCAAGGCAAGCGCTCTACCACTGACCACCTTCCCAGCCCCATCTATTTTTAAACTTTTTAGGTGGTGCTCTGGTCGGAGCCTTGTACTTGTTATGTTGACAATTTACCCTTTTTAAATTAAAATAATTTTTTGTGGAATGCGATCTTTGTATTGAACTGTTGGGTTCAAGTGATCCTTTTTCCACTGTTTTCTTAATAGTGGCGTGTGCCACCACATCCACCTCTCCATCTTTATATTATCTCTTAAAATTTTTTTTGTCAGTTGTGGGGCTTGAACTCCGTGCCTAGGTGGTGTGTCTGAGCTTTCTTGCTCAAGGCTAGCATTCTTCCATTTTGAGCCACGGCACTACTTCTGGTTTTCTGGAGGTTAATTGGAGATAATGATATCACAGACTGTTCTGCCCAGGTTGGCTTTGAACTGTGATCCTCCTGCTCAGCCTCCTGAGCAGGTAGGATTATAGGCATGAGCCACCAGTCCCCCAGCCCAGCTTATATTATCACTTTAAAAATCTCATTATCAATCATTTTTATGTTGTCATGAATTTCTAAAAAAATTACTGTTAAAATTCAGCACTCGTTTTTCCTGTGTGTGTTTGTGTGTACATGTGTGCATATGTGCTGGTCCTGAAGCTTGAATTTTTGGCCTAGGCACTGTTCCCAAGCTTTTGTGCTCAATACTAATGTTCTACTATTTGAGCCACATTGCCAGTTCCAGGTTTTTAGCAGTTAATGGTAAATGAGTCTCATGGACTTTCCTGAACTGGGATCCTCAGATCTCAGCCTCTTGAGTAGCTAGGATTATAGGCATGAGCCACCGGTGCCTACGTAGTTTTCCTTCTAATGTTTAAATAATTCCATATTTGGCCAGTGGGATTCACCTTGAGCTAGTTCCTGCATCCTTTTGATAGGATCCCCAAATTTTTCTAGCATTTCCTAATTTTTAGGGATAGAAGATGTATGAGGTTTACTTTGTACTCTTGTCCTAAACCTGGGATCAGCTTTCTCATGAGTCCCAGTTCCTTTGAGTGGATAATAATTCAGATCTAGGGGATGGATGTACTCATTGCTACATGTATTATTATTATTATTACTTTGCTATAGGCTACCACTCTATCACTAGAGCCACAGCCCCACTTCCAGCTTTTTCTGTTTATGTGGTACTGAGGAATTGAACCGAGGGGTTCATTGTGGTACTGAGGAATTGAACCGAGGGGTTCATGCATGCTAGGCAAGCACCACTAAGCCCCACATTCCTAGCCCACTAAATTTATTATTATGCTACATATTTGTGTAGTAGCTTTTTGGGTCCGGTCGTGGAGCCTGAACTCTGGGCCTGGGCGCTGTCCCTCAGCTCTTCAGCTCAAGGCTAGCGCTCTACCACTTCAGCCACAGCGCCACTTCCGGCTTTTTTCTTTTTTCTTATGTGGGGCTGAGGAATCGAACCCAGGGCCTCAGGCATGCAAGGCAAGCGCTCTACCACTGAGCCACCTTCCCAGCCACACCACTGGATTCTTGTACATGTTCAATTCTGTGTCTACTCTCCTTGAAAATGAAAAGCCCTTGTTTTATAAACTGCTTTGTTAAAAGGCAACTCCTTTGTACAACTACTTAAAGATAATTTGAAAAAGCCGGGCGCTGGTGGCTCACGCCTGTAATCCTAGCTACTCAGGAGGCTGAGATCTGAGGATCGCGGTTCAAAGCCAGCCCGGGCAGGAGAGACCGTGAGACTCCTATCTCCAATAAACCACCAGAAAACCGGAAGTGGCGCTGTAGCTTAAGTGGTAGTGCGCTCGCCTTGAGCTGAAGAGCTGAGGGACAGCGCCCAGGCCCAGAGTTCAAGCCCCACGACCGACCAAAAAAAAAAAAAAAAAAAGATAATTTGAAAAAATAAAAAAGTCTGGGCATTGGTGGCTCATGCCTGCAATCCTAGCTACTCAGGAGGCTGAGATCTGAGGATTGCAGTTTGAAGCCAGCCTGAGCGATAAAGTCTGTGAGACTCTGGTGCTGGGAAGGTAGCTCAGTAGAAGTGGCATTGCATGCAGGAGGCTCTGGCTTTGATTCCTCAGCATCACATAAGCAGAAAAGGCTGGAAGTGGTGCTGTGGCTCAAGTGGTAGAGCGCTAGCCTTGAGCTAAAGAGCTGAGGGACAGCGGCCAGGCCCAGAGTTCAGGCCTCACCACCACCACCAACGAAAAAAAGTCGATGAGACTCTTACCTCTAATTAACCACCAGACTCTTACCTCCAATTAACCACCAGAAAACCAGAAGTGGAGTTGTGGCTCAAAGTGTCAGAGTGCTAGACTTGAGCTAGAAAAGCTCAGGGACAGCACCCAGGCCCTGAGTTTAAGCACCACACTGACAATATCAAAAAAAGAAAAACAAAAAAGAAAGAAAAATGTGGGAACATTTTGTGGTCCGTTCAAAAAAAGTATGGCTTAGGGCTGGGAAGGTGGCTCAGTGGTAGAGCGCCTGCCTTGCATGCTCAAGGCCCTAGGTTCGATTCCTCAGCACCACATAAGCAAAAAGAAAAAGCTGGAAGTGGCGCTGTGGCTCAAGTGGTAGAGCACTAGCCTTGAGCTGAAGAGCTGAGGGACAGCGCCCAGGCCCAGAGTTCAGGCCCTACGACCGGACCCAAAAAAAAAAAAAAATATGGCTTAGTGGTAGAGTGCTTGCCCAGCATGAATGAAGCTCAGGGTTTGATTCCTCAGTACCACATAAACAGAAAAGGCTGGAAGTGGTGCTGTGGCTCAAGTGGTAGAGTGGTAGCCTTGAGCAAAAGAAGTTCAAGGACAGTGTGCAGACCCTGAGTTCAAACCCCAGGACTGGCAAAAAAGAGAAGAAAAGAAAAGAAAACTTTTGCCTTTTAGAGGATACATGAAATAATTTATAAGCATTAACTAACATCTTTCACGAGAACCTTTCTAAAATTATGGTTTCTTTGCAGTTTTACTTGTTCTTGACTACTTGTTCCCTTCCTACTAAGGATCTCTAATGTATTATAGTAAGAAGTTATATAATTACCTGTGTGTTACAGTATCAATTTAATATGTAGATTAGTTTGTTTTTGCTTATATTCACATTTTGAAGATACTTTGTTTTAATTTCATTTTTTGAACATTGTGGGACATTTATATGATTTAAAAATCAAAGTGAAAATGAGTGCCAGTGGCTCACATCTATAATCCTAGCTGCATGGGAGGCAGCAATGGGGAGGATAGCTTAGAAAGGCTAGCCAGGGCAAAAATGTTCATGAAACAGCATCTCAACTGATAAGAAAAATTAATGTTGTGCCTGGCACCGGTGACTCACACCTGTAATCCTAGCTACTCAGGAGGTTGAGATCTGAGGATCGTGGTTCAAAGCCAGCCCGGGCAGGAAAGTCCATGAGACTTCTTATCTCCAATAAACCACTCAAAAACTGTAAGTGGCTCTGTGGCTCTAGCGGTAGAGCGCTAGCCTTGAGCTGAAGAGCTGAGGGACAGCGCCCAGGCCAGAGTTCAAGCCCCATGACCGACAAAAAAAAATTGTTGTTGTATAGCTATCACCCCAGCTATAGCAGGAAGCATAAAATAGTTGGATCTCAGTCCCAGCTGCCCTAGGCAAAAAGTGAGATCCTGTTTCAAAAATAAGCAAAGAAGTCTGGAAGTATGGCTCAAGTAGTAGAGAGCCTCCCTAACCAGACCCAAAGTTCAAACCCCACTACTGCCAAAAAAATTAAAATGACATCAAAAGATAAATTTCATCTTTCCATCTTCTGCTTTGTTTCCATCCATCTCCATAGATAACCATTTTTGTTATTTTCTTTTTGTTTGCTTTTAATGGGGCTTCAACTCAGGGCCTCGTGCTTGGTCAGCTGCTGCTCTACTACTTGAGCCATGCCTTCAGCCTGTTTTTTGCTGGAGTCTCACAGACTTTTCTGAATGAACTAGTTTTGGCCTTTGATCCTCTAGATTTCAGCCTTTGGAGCAGCTAGGATTACAGGTGTTATCCACTAGTGTCGGGCTATCATTTTCTGGTTTATACTTCCTATGTTTATATTTACTAAAGTAAACATATAGAGTGTTATTTATTCATTCATTCGTTAGTTAGAGTATATGGACCATCTCTCCAGCTTCTGACTACTTGTGTGTAATATAGAAACTCCTTTACATGCTGATGACATGTGGTAGCAGTGTGGCTAATTGTATTATTCTTAGTTTATATGAGCCACCATACCCACTCAATTACAAATTCTTTATGTCATAGAAATGTTTATGTCAGAGAAATTGATCCTTTATATGTGCAAACATTTTCACCGGGGTTTTCTTTAATCCATCTCTGTAATTGAGTTTATTAGTCTCTTTTTCTTGCAAGTAGATTCAGAATAATAGACATAAAGATGTTTACCACATCTAGATTATAAAGGAAATTAAAAAATAAAGTAGTTGTAGCCAGGTGTTAGTGGCTTATGCCTGTAATCCTAACTATTCAGTTCATTTTAAAGATTTTTCTTTTTGTTCCTTGTTTAGAAATTACTGATTTTCATATTTTGCATTGTTAATATTTTTTTCTCAAAGTCTCATATTCAGGGAATGGGTTAAACCAGGATTTTAGTTTTCCATTTTGATTTTTGGCTGCTGTATGTTTCTAAGTAATTTATATTCCAATAGGAAAAGATGGCAGAGCACACAACAAAGACAAGAGAAATGTAAAGAAACCTGTGGTGACAAAACCAAACAGTATCAAGTCAATGTTTATGGCTAGTGCTGGAAAGAAAACTGCAGATGTGAGTTTCACGGTTTTCTTTGTATTGCATCTTTTCTTTCATGCAGTGAATTTAACATTTGTAGATAATGGGTGCTCAATATGTGTTTGAGCAACATTTTCCCAATTTCACTTACTAAGTTAAATTTAAGCACCTCAGTGGTTAGAACTTGGGAGAGAGAGAAGAAAATTGAACAGAAAAGCTGAATTGCGAAATGTTTAATTTCAGTGACTTAGCAAGAAGTCAGACCAGAGAATGAAGATGGAAATAAAAGATAAGAGTTATACATGGCAAGTTGTATATAGACAGGTGTTGTTAAAATCTGTGAATTGTAGGTGAAAGTATTCAGTGGGAAATGGGAAGGCAAGGACTGACTAGTTAGGGTCTCCCTTTCTTGGGCATATTGTGTGGGTGAAAAAATTTAAGTCGAGTGTTTTCTCATTTTTTTTCCTTTATAATCTTCAGAAAGCAGTGGACTTGGCAAAAGATGATTTGCTAGGTGACATTCTGCAGGATCTGAGCACTGAGGTAAGTGAATGCGTAGGTGTTCTACAATATGCAGGGAGCATAGGCTGAAGAAACAATTCAGTAAATACACAAACAACCTATTGCTAGAATGTAAAAGAAATGCAAGGACAATTGGGGTGCTGGTGCCTCAAGTCTGTAATCCTAACTATGTAGGAGGCTATGAGCTGAGGATCATTGTTTGGACCCATCCTAGGTAGACAGATCTGTGAGGCTCTTAGCTACAGGTATGCAGCAAAAAGCTGAAAGTGGAAGTGTGACTCAAATATAGAGCACCAGCCTTGAGCAGGAAAGCTAAAGGAAATTGCCTTGATCACTGAGTTCAAGCCCCAGTACTGGCACAGAGAAAAAAAACACAGAGTAATGCCATCACAAAAACCACACAAATTTAAAAACAAAAACAAAGCCTTTAAATTAGTTTCTTCTTTTTTTTTTTTTTTTTTTGGTCGGTCGTGAGGCTTGAACTCTGGGCCTGGGCGCTGTCCTTCAGCTCTTCAGCTCAAGGCGAGTGCTCTACCACTTGAGCTACAGCGCCACTTCTGGTTTTTTGGTGGTTTATTGGAGATAGGAGTTTCACAGTCTTTCCTGCCCGGGCTGGCTTTGAACCGTGATCCTCAGATCTCAGCCTCCTGAGTAGCTAGGATTACAGGCGTGAGCCACCAGCGCCCGGCTAAATTAGTTTCTTCTCACCATTTCAGATGAGTGGTTTCCAGCTGTTACAACTGTGTAGTTATGTAGATAGGGTGGTGTGGGTGTATGTTGGAAGTAGTAAGAATACACCTAGGAGTTGCTACTGTATATGTTCATTGCGTGTGTTCAGTTGCTATAGTGTATGTTGCCTAAATAGATCGAAGCCTGACGATCTGTACATTCAGACATGGGATCCTCATCCTAAATTCTAAGTGGGAGTGAAGGAAGTCAGTGAGCTATCTGTGGTAGGATTGGAACAGGCTTAGCTGTACCACAGATTCAAACATTTGCCATTTCTCATAAAGGCTAAGCTTTTATTTAGAGATGTACTTCTTTCTAAGCAATTGTTGATTAAAATGAGTAATGCCAATGCTATACAGTTCTTTCTTAATAATTTAGAAATGTACTATACTGGGAGGGTAAGTGAAAGTATGTTAAATTTTAAAAAGAAAAAATTGGTGAGGGGTGGATTCAATATCTATTCTGGTTTTCTAATGATTTCTGTACTATTGTTGCTATAGTAACCACAGTGCATGAACATAGATCCTGGGCCGGGGCGGGGGGGGGGGGGGGGAAGAGGGGGTGCTGTGGCAGGGAGGGAAGGAAAATGCTTTACTTATTTTGGGCTTCAGTGGGTGAAGAAATGTACTTTATCTGTTATGTGGTAAACCAAGTGTGACAGTCAATGTCTGTCTTACACTTTCAGACATCTCAAATAACTCTCCCACCCGTAATAATATCAAAGAAGAAAAGATCCACTGGAGCTTCTCTGAATCCTTTCTCTGTGCTTACCCCTAAGGTAAAGTGTGTAGAGATAGCTTTAGTCTTGATTTATGGTATTGGATTACATTTATTTTATTGTTTATGTGAAGGACATGCTTTAGGATTTGTTTTTGATTTTTATTTTAAATTAGGACTACTATTCAATATATACTTTCATGTATTTCAAAAATAGCATGTGCCTGCTTTTTTTCACAGCAAATTTTGTAGTAACTAGTGTGTATTTATTATAGGTATTACAACTGTGCTAAATGCAATAATTTTCTTCCTGGAAACAAGTATTTTTTTTATAAACCTAGGTAACAGTAAAATAATTGAAGCTGTTGTGTTAATAATACATGAAATCTTTCTATAAATGGGAACTGTCATTATCTCTGGTCAGGGTAGGACAGTTGCGTATTTTTAGTATGTAGGTCTAACTGACTAAACATTTAAAAATGTTTACAGGTAATTCCTTCAGGGAAAACTGCTTTTCCTGCCCCCAGGAAGGAGCTATCATTAACTCCAGTTCCTTTTAAACATGCTGAGGTTGCTGGTAAGTCTGACGTCAGGCAGAAGTGCATAGGTGTTGAACAGTTGCTGTCACAAACAGAGGCTCCATGATAAGGGAAGTGGAGGTGATTTTGAAAATACTGTGATGCCAAAGCTAAATGTGACGGATTTAAATTCATAACAGTAAAAGTTAACAACATTTGACTTGGAAAATGTAGGAAAAGGGATAGTCTGCAATTTCAGTGTTAAGTTCTTTTGTGCCTTATTGCACCAGCATGTGACAGGAATGTATGATGCTGCCTATAGGAGATCAGGTGCACTCAGAACATCCAGAAGAGGAGGAGTCAGGTGCAATGGAGTTTGAAGATGATGACTTTGCTGAGCCCATGGATACTCGGAAGGTGGACATGGAGCCTGTGGCTGCCAAGACTTGGGACCAAGAGAGTGAACCCACAGATGGGGTGAAACATGAGTCAGATCCTAGGAAAGGGACCACGTCTTGCTTGTAAGAGCATTTTATGACTTTACTGGCACGTAGCACTCCAATTATCCTGATGGATTTTGATTTTTGAAAATATGATTTCTGCAGAGGAAATTTTCTGCCAGATGTCTCTTGTTGGGACATTGATCTAGAAGATGACAGCAGTTTCTCAGCTCAGGAAGTCCAAGTGGATTCCAGTCACCTCCCATTGGTGAAAGGGGCAGATGAAGATGAAGTATTTCAGTTTTATTGGCTGGATGCTTATGAAGATCAGTACAGTCAACCAGGTAATCTACGCTAGGTAGACATAGGCCCTTATTGTGAGGTAGCACTTTTTTTTTGCCAGTCCCCGGGCTTGAACTCAGGACTTGAGTACTGTCCCTGAGCTTCTTTTGCTCAAGGCTAGTACTCTACCAATTGAGCCACAGCACCACTTCTGGCTTTTTCTGTTTATATGGTACTGAGGAATTGAACCCAGGGCTTCATACAGGCGAGGTGCACACTCTACCACTAAGCCACATTTCCAGCCCCAAAGTACCTTTTCTTAGAAATACTTTATTGTATGTAATTGGCACAGGTTCTGGCCTTAACCACTTGCATCATAGTAGAGCAGTATTTATTCATTGTAACATGTCTCAGTCACCCTCAGCCACCCTGATAGAGAAGAACTGTGGGGTGAATAGTCCTTAAAGATTCCAGGGGCTGGGAAGGTGGCTCAGTGATAGAATGCTTGCCTTGCATACATGAGGCTCTGGGTTCAATTCCTCAGCACCATGTGAGCAGAAAAAGCTGGAAGTGGCGCTGTGGCTCAAGTGGTAGAGTGATAGCCTTGAGCAGAAGAGCTGAGGGACAGCGCCCAGGCCCAGAGTTCAGGCCCCATGACAGACCAAAAAAAAAGATTCTTATTCCAAATATGTGGTTTTGGGATATGTTTATAGTATACCCTAGATGTACCTGAAGTTATAGGAATGCACTTTAAGTGGAATCAGGGGCCGAGGGAATGTGCAAACTGGATAAATTCCCTATGTAAATGGAACTTACATTCTGTTGACATGGACATGGGTGGCAGGAAATTAGTACTAAATAAATTGATAAATGCTATAAAGGATATTAGTTGGAGGATGGTTTTCTCTTATATGTGGAAGCTAGAACTAATTTACAGATGTATAACACATGAGGTTGTATGCAAGTGTACTTAGTTGTTTGTTTTTTTTTTGGTCTGTCTTGGGGCTTGAACTCAGAGCTTGGATACTATCCCTGAGCTCTTTTGCTCAAGGGTAGTGTTGTTTCTTGGAGCCACAGCGCCACTTCTGGTTTTCTGGTGGTTCATTGGAGGTGCAGTTTCCTACCCTGGTTGGCTTTGAACCACGATCCTCAGGTCTCAGCCTCCTGAATAGCTAGGATTACAAGCATGAACCAGCAGCTCCCAGCATTAATATACACAATTGTATTAACTGAAGCATGGCATTTTCAGGGGAGAATTCAGACATTGTAATTCTCTACAAAAACTGACTCACAGTTCAACAAAATGAATCCCAGGAAATGGTACTTAAAAGGTGGGGGGAATCAAGAGGAGGATGTCAAGAGGAGGGTAGATGAATGAAGAGAGAATATGGGGAGCGGGGAATGCAGTCAGAGTATTCACAGCATATCCTATGAAATTAAGATTGAGGGGAGAATGATGTAAGGGTAACATTGATCAAGATGTATTATATTCATAAACCAATTTGTAGAATGGTAACTACTTTGTACAGCTACTTAAAGATAATCAAATAGAATGAAAAAGAACAATGGGTAAGTGTTAAAAGACTTTACTTGTAGTGCAGGTGGGTGGTAGTCTCATAATTGTTTTCATGTTAACAGGAACCCTCTGATTTGTGTGAAGAATAGGCTTTGTGTGAATTGTATGTACATGTAGATGGGTGAGATAGCATGCAATTGTGGAGGCCCTGGAGATCAGTCAGTCCAGGGAAGAGATACTACTTACTTGGACCCTGGAGGCTGAGGAGAAGGAGAGAAGTAGAGACATTTAACATGTATTTTTAAAGACTTGTTATTAGCATACAGTAGTTATACAAGAGGGAGGGGTTTTCATTGTGACATTTCCATACATGTATATGATGTATCCTAATATTCTCATCCCTTTATAACTCTCCTTTGTCCTCCTTTGTCCCCTTCCCCTTACTTAAAACGGTTTCAGCATTTTTCATTTTTAAATTTTTTTCTTTGTCAGTCATGGGGCTTGAAATCTGGGCCCGAGTGCTATCCTTGGGCTCCTTTTTGCTCAAGGCTAGTACTCTGCCACTTGAGCCACTGTACCACTAATGGCATGTGATTTTTTTTGGACATAAGAGTTCTCACGGACTTTCCTACCTGGGCTGGCTTTGAACGGAGATCCTCAGATCTCAGCCTCCCGAGTAGCTAGGATTACAAGTGTAAGCCACCAGCACCGTGCCATTTTTCTATTTTTATACATGCCTATAAGGTTTTCACCTTCTTCATTCACCTTCATTCACCCTTTCCTCTTCCATTGATGTCTGCTTCCCCCAAAAGCCTTTTACTCTCCTGTAATTTTTTTAGTATGTATTGTACAGCGGGATTTTACCATTGTATTTTGCACATGTATATATTTCAATGTATATATTTCAATCCGAATAATCCCTTCTATTGCTCTTTCCCCACCCCTTCCCCCTATTGTCTAATGGCTTTCAATGAGATTCCTTATGCCATCTTCATACATAAATGTATTGTTATTGTTCACTCTCCATTTCTCTTTCCCTTTCCCTCACCTTGTCTCCCCAAATAATCCCAAAGTTATGATCAGGTTCAATGTTATATACATAAATATCAAAAGCTAGAAGAGAGGGACTGGGAAGGTGGCTCAGTGGTAGAGCACTTGCCTTGCATGCCTGAGGCCCTGGGTTCCATTCCTCAGCACCACATAAGAAAAAAGCCGGAAGTGGCTCTGTGGCTCAAGTGGTAGAGCGCTAGCCTTGAGCTGAAGAGCTGAGGGACAGCGCTCAGGCCCAGAGTTCAGGCCCCAGGACCGGACCCCCCCCCCCCCCCCCAAAAAAAAAAAAAAAAAAAAAGCTAGAAGAGAGTTGGAGAAAATGACCAGTCAACAGAATAGAAGTGCATTAAGCTTAAGAATTCATAGGGGTGACTTACCAATGAGGGATCTTGCTGTCATCTCCTTGTAGGGGAAGATAGAATTGACACAGGAAGTGCCTAGAATGCCCCTATGATGCCCGAAGTGGTTCATTCTATTTTGAAGTAGGATAATTTATCACAAAAGATTGTCCTTGAATTGAACAGATTTTTCTCATGGTTGATTCTGGGTCTGTCTGTGACTAAATTGAATATCTTATTACACTTTTTTTTGTACTAGTACTGGGGCTTGAATTCAGGACCTAGGTGCTGTCCCTTGGCTTTTTTTTTTTCCCCTGAAGGCTACTGCTTGCTCTACCACTTGGGCCACAGCTCCACTTGGGGTCTTTTAGTGGTTAACTGGAGATAAATAATCTCATGGACTTTTCTGCCTGGGCTGGCTTTGAACCTTGATCCTCAGATATCAGCCTCCTGAGTAGGATTATAGGCATGAGCCACTGGTGCTTGGCTGGACAGCTGTATTTTGAGATCAACCAATTTATAATATATAGTTGAATTCCTGATATTGACCATTGTCATTGGGTAGGCCTTTTTTGTTTTGGTTGTGCTAGTGATCGGACCCAGGGCCTTGTCAATGCTTACCTGTGTTCTGCTGCTGAGCTTCACAGCCAGCCCTAGGAAGTATTTGGCCATTAATTTTTTTTGAAATGAGGTTTTCACTATGTTTTCTAGGCTGGCCTTGAACTCTTGGGGCTCAATCCACTTCACTATCTTGGGCTCCCAGGTAGCTGGTACTCTAAGTTTGTTCCACTCTGCCCAGTATTTTTTTTTTTTTTTTATGTTTTGCAATTGAGTTAGTAATTTGTTATAGGTCTGTCATCTGAATGCTATAGTAAAATGAAGTTTTTAGTGCTGGAGAAGGCCTCAGAAATTAGTCCATAGCCAGGCATCAGTGACCTATGCTGTAATTGTAGCTACTCAGGAGGTTGAGATCTGAGGATCTCAGTTGGAAGTCAACTTGGGCAGGAAAGTGCATGAGACTCTTATCCCCAATTAGCCACCAAAATGCTGGAAATGGAGCTGTGGCTAAATTGGTAGAGCACCAGCCTTGAGCACAAACAGAGATAGCACCTAGACCCAAAGTTCAAGCCCCAGGTCCAGCAAAAAAGGAAAGAAAACAAAAAACCAACCAAACAAAAAACCTATATAGTTCATCTACTTATGAGGAAAAGGAGGCTCCAGGGAGTGAAGTATTTGACCCTTTAGTGGTAAAAGTCTGAGCTTCTCACCCTCAGTCTACTTTTCTGTCTGGAGTACTTCTCAAGTTGTAACCTAAGCAGTGGTACATCTTTCTCTGTCTTCTGTTTTTGATGCCGATGGGTTAAATAAATAGCTTACAAAGTTCTTTAATCTCAGAGGGTTGAACAGTTTCATCGTGATAGTTGGTAATGATCACTGAGCTTTGGAGAAATCAATGCAGCTAATAAAAACGAAGTACTCCCAAAGACCCTGTTATTGTTTCTCACTTTCTTACAGATTCTAAGTCAGTCAGTTGTTGCTGAATGTGGCATAATTATGAAAAGAATCTTACTCTTTGCATATGGGAAGATATCCTGTCTTCATTACGACTTTTTCAAGGTTGAATAATCCTACTGCACCTGGTTTCAGCTAGTAACTTTGGGGGGAATGTAATCTTTGTTTACCATGATCTTTTTGTGGCAAATGAGGCATAAACAGTGTCAAATGTGTTGCATGAAGTGTGATATTAGTTTGACTGTAAAATGAGCTATTTGAATCTTTGAATCCAATATTAGGGTCTTTATTTTTCTTTGCATGGAATTTTGTTTTTCCATCTTTAGCTGTTGTGAGGATGACTTCTAATTTTCTGAACTACTGTGATTTTTTTTCTTTAAATCATCCCCACAGTCTTTTCTTCCCTCTCCCTTATCCCCTTTGCTTCTCTCCCCTCCTCACTGAAAATCACACAACTCTTGTGTGAGTTTTAATCATCTGCAGAAATGGGAACCTGTAGATGGTCTTATTTGTACCAGGATGAGTGACAAAAGGAAACACTGATGAGCTGTCTTATGAAACTGCGGTAATTGTTTTTCTGCACAATAACCTTTGCATGTGTCACAATTTTTGCAGTGTTTCAGATAAGTGGCTGAGTTGAGTGGTTATGTTGATTACTGCTGTGTAATTCACAGAGCCCAGGATTTTGCACAGTGACCATCCCTTGGGCAGGTGATCAGATCTTTAGAGTCCTTTCTTGATGGCCAGTTTTCATGAATAATGACTTGATATTGAGAACAGGCAAGTTTTTATCTTGTGGTATTTATTATTTAGGGATTTCAGAAGGAAGGTGTCTACTGATTAAACCCTTGTTAAACTGAATTAGAAAAGAAAGGACTATTATTAATTCTGTCTAGTCAGATATTTTAAGTAGCTTATGAGATAAGCAAGGGTAAAATAGATTATAGCATAACCCTATTAGGAGTATTTACTATTACGTGCAATAAGATGAGATAAATTGTTTTTCTAAATACAGGTTTGCATACAGAAAATTACTGATGTTCCATTCTTAGCCTGATACATGAATATTAGTTTTTATCAGTAATTTCAAATTCTAAAAAAAAAAATTGTGAATTCTCAGATTTGTATATTCTCATAAGATGCTTTAAATAGAAAATTTGTTGGAGAATACTTTGCTGGTTTTGTTTCTCTTAATCTGGGTAATCCTAGTCATAGAGATAGTGTTTATGCTAAATTGGAATTATTCTGTTTCCTTTTTCCAATGGTTACATTGTATATACAATTGTGGTAGTGTGTATGGTGTTAAGTACTGAGTAATGGACTTATCTGACTTAGGGAGTGGATGGATAGCAGATGTTTATTTTCTGTTCAAATGAGTAACCATGAAGGCATAGATAATGTAGAAACATTCAGTTGTGCATTTATTTTGACCTTTTTCATTGCATATAATTGAAATGTTTCATTTCCCATGGTTTTTCCTTATTCTTTTAGGTGTGGTATTTCTGTTTGGCAAAGTTTGGGTTGATTCAGCCAAGACCCATGTGAGCTGTTGTATCATGGTGAAAAACATTGAGCGAACGTTGTATTTCCTTCCCCGTGAAATGGTAAATGTTAGCGATAAGCTTTCAGTTCTCAGTGATTGTATATGACATACATTCTGTATTCTGCCAACTCTGCCAACTTTGCCAACTCTGTCATTCAACAGGGTATGAATTTTCTATAACCCTGATTCTTTTGTCTGACCACTAATTGTCAACAATTTCATTAGAGGTTGGGAAAAGTAGAAAAATGAAGTGGAATTGAGTTTTTTCAAGTTAGTAAAAATGTCTGAGTTTTAATATATAATACTATCTTTTCTCTTACTCATTTACTTAATTATGAGGCTGGAGATGCAGAGATGCTAAGGCATCTCCATTTGTCTCAGTGTTCATGCTTCTACTACATACTCAGCAATGACATTCTTTTTGTTGTTGTTGTTGGTCATGGAGCCTGAACTCTGGGCCTGGGCGCTGTTCCTGAGCTCTTCAGCTAAAGGCTACTACTCTACCACTTGTGCCACAGTGCCACTTCAACTTTTTCTGCTTTATGTGGTGCTGAGGAATTGAACCTAGGGCCTCTTGCATGCAAGGCAAGCTCTCTACCACTAAGCCACCTTCCCAGCCCTCAGCAGTGACATTTTTTCCATGGCCATTTAACAAGAACAGTTCCATTTGCTTCCTTTCTAGAAAAGGCCATGAGATTCTTATCTCAGGGCATGGGTACTGTCCCTGAATTCTTTTTGCTCAAGGCTAGCGCTCTGCCACTTTGAGCCACAGCTCCACTTTCCTGTTTTCTGGTAGTTAATTAGAGATAAGAGTCTCACCGGGAATTTTCTGCCTGGACTGGCTTTGAACCATAATCCTCAGATCTCAGCCTCCTGAGTAGCTAAGGTTACAGGTGTGAGCCGCCAGCGTTTGGCAGCTTCTACCCTTTTTATTAGGAGTTTTAACATCTCCAATCCCCTCAGTCCTAGCTCTATGTTTCTCCCAATCTGAATTGAACTGTAGAACTTCTTGGACAGGATTTATAATTTCCCATTTTATAGGATTGATTGCTTTTATCTCTGATTTGTCTTTATGATGCATTGGGAATACTAGGATGTTGAGTTTAGTACATTTTTTTTTTTTTTTTTTTTAGCTCTGTGTCTTTGAATTCATCTGTGAGATGCTATTAAGTGTTTAAATGGGTGAGGATGAACATTGATTTAGATCTGGGTTTCTGGTAGCTGAGAAGATCTTATGAACACTTTTTCTCCTTCATTCTCCTCTCCATGGGTGAACAGAGAATTGATCTAAATACAGGGAAAGAAACAGGAGCTCCAGTTACAATGAAGGATATTTATGATGAATTTGATGAGAGTATAGCAGCAAAATATAAGATTATGAAGTTCAAGTCCAAGGTTTGTATTTGATGAAGAATTTTTTTCTCACCCTTTGTTTTTCTTTCCTGAATTGCAAATAGTTATTACATGTCTACTTTATTCAAAATGCTTTCAGCATAGCTATAACTCCTGCAATGGAAATCTCAGATGTTTGAATGTAATAACACTATGTTATATTTGTAAAATCAAGTTTTACTTATTTTTAAAATGCTTATGAAGTAATGGCCATGGATTTGAAAGGAAGATAATTCAAAGCAAATTAATTGCTTTTAGTGTTTCTAATATATTTACTGTTAGTCTGAAATGGAGAAGAAACGATTCTTATTTTGTTTATATTAGTTCCTGTCAGTGTATTTGGAGTAGAAGGTTAAGTAACTTTTTACCTTGAGGAAATCTGGACTATGATGCTATTTCTGATAGAATGGATATCTTTTATTCATGTGATTATATATAATATATTATCTTGATTTTGATGTCTTTGGCCATAATTGCAGGGGTTGAAAGCCCACTCAGAATGCTGGTTGTTAATAGTGATTACCATAAAGGGAAAATTCAGTTGCTAAAGATACAATCTTAGTTATTTGAGCATTTTAGTTATGGCAAGCCACATCTTTAAAATTCCAACAGCAGTGTACAAAGCACTGTGTCTGATCCCCAGTAATGCAAACAAATGAACTACAAACAAAGCCAGATGATGTGGTTTAGCGGTAAAGATCATAGGTACTGGGGCCCAATTACTTGCACTTTAAATCTTACCTTGCTGGTTATTGGTATGTGACTGGACAAGTGCCCAAAGCTGAGAAATTTCTTTGTGTTGAGAAATAGGGCTTATAAGTTGTTGAAATGAAGAGTTTATTGGATTAATTAATAATAAGTGATTAAAGACCCTTGATACATAGCCAATACTCAGTCATATGAGCTATAATTACATTTCTTTTTTAGCAAATGAAATTCCTTAATATGAACTAGTAACAAATCTAATACAGTAAAACTGTAACTTCTCCTAAAGTCGTTTAGGAGAAGTTCTTTCAGCATTTTGTCACTAAGTGTTTTTTGTAGAAGTTGAAAGAGGAAAGGATGTCTTTCTGGCTTTACTTACCTTTGTGTTCTGTAAGGATACTCGATATGTGCATATTAAATACAGGAACATGTATTTGCATGTTTTACTGACCAGTTTAATGTTTGAAGCATTTTTTTCCTAATGAGTTTTAAAATATCTGCTTACCCAGACAGTGGAAAAGAATTATGCTTTTGAAATACCTGATGTTCCAGAAAAGTCTGACTACTTAGAAGTTAGATACTCGGTAAGTTAAACTAAAAAAAAAAAAAAATTACTGGGTGTTGGCTTTTCAGCATTTTTCTGTTTTTGAACTTTCATCTGGCTTTCAGTGAGAAGTATTTAAGGCTCCTTAAGCCCACAGTTCATTGAGGTAGACTTACTGAAATGGGTAAAATTAATTTAAGTACAAAGACTACAGGTTATACTGCTTCTTTCTGCTTTTAAGTATGTATCTTTAAATGAATTGGAACAGCACAACAATTTGTCAAGTGGAATAAATGCTACATGATGGAGTTGGACATCATTAGTCTGTTGAAGTGTCTCTTGTGAGCAGTTGAAAGGTGAGAGAGGAGTGTCAGTAGCATCGCAATAGCGCTCCTCTTGCTCCTGTGGCAGGCAGGGTCATTGCAGTGGGGTGTTAATTAACTGGACTTTAACCTCTTTTTACCTCTGTTCTAGTGTTTGGGTCCCATGATGTTGGAAAAGAGAAACTTTTAAGAAATGTTTTTGACAGTGGTGATGCAAAGTACATGGAAACATTGTCAATGAGTCTCACTCTATTGCTTTCCATTCTTCTAATGGAGTGCTACTTACTTGGCTATTCTTTATCAGTGAGGCATGCATGGCTCTGGACAGAAATTCTGTTTTTTGGGGGAGCTTCTTGTCCTATTTTTCTTCTAATGGGTATCATCAAGATGCATTATTTTGTCATTGTGAATTGTTTTTGTTTCCTACTGTGAATTGTTTTGGATTTCATTTGTGGCAAATTACATTTCATATATATCAAAGGGGTTTCTTCTACTTCATAGAGAGCCTTTTGTTTATTTCGAATATAGACTGAAAAATGTGAAGTAATAGTTTTAAACAAAAGAGCTTTTTTGTTTTTCCTTTTTTAGGCGGAAATGCCGCAGCTTCCTCAGGATTTGAAAGGAGAAACGTTTTCTCATGTATTTGGAACTAACACATCCAGCTTGGAACTGTTCTTGATGAACAGAAAGATCAAAGGACCCTGTTGGCTTGAAGTAAAAAACCCACGTAAGGATAAATGCTAAATAGATTGCTGTAGATGATGTGGTTTCTTAAAGGGAAGTTAAAATTTGTTATGATTCCTCCAAGGCATTGTTTATTTTTTATGGTACTGAAGTTTGAACTCAGCGCCTTGTGCTGGATTCAGCTTGCTTGCTCAGCTGCTGTTCTACCACTTGAGCCACATCTCTAGCCTTTTTTTTTTTTTTAACTGATTATTTTGGTGTCTCCCAGATATTTCTTTGAATTGCAGTCCTCTAGATCTCAGCCTTGGCTGGGAATGTGGCTTAGTGGTAGAGTGCTTGCCTAGCATGCATGAAGCCCTGGGTTTGATTCCTTAGTACCATATGCACAGAAAAAGCCAGAGGTGGCACTGTGGCTCAAGTGGTAGAGTGCTAGACTTGAGCAAAAGAGCTCGGACAGTGCCCAGGCCCTGAGTTGAAGGCTCAGGACTAGCAAAGAAAAATAGATTTCAGCCTCCTGAGTAGCTAGTATTATATGTGTGAGCCATTCAGTGCCCTGCCATTATTTTGATTTTTTAAAAGCCTATATTAGGTCTTTTCTTTGGAATATTTTATAAAAGCTATGGACCTTTTTTTTTCCCCTAAGAAATCAAACACACATACAGATTGGCATACCACCCACTAAATTTGTCTTATATTTAGTTAGATGTTATGTCATTAGAAGAGAGGATTTATGACTCTTTCTTTAAGATTTTTTATTTTATTTTATTGTAAAGATGCTGTACAGAGGGGTTACAGTTACATGAGTAAGGCAATGACTACATTTCTTGTCAATCATTGTTACCCCTTCCCTTGTTGTCCACTATCCCTTCCCTCCCCCACCTCCCACAGAAGAATCTTATGTTAGTTAGATCTTAATGTCATTCTTATTAGAAGAGTATCTCTGTTAATCACAGATGTCATAATTACAGTACTTTTTCAGTAAGTATCTATTGATGTGTTGCATCTATTTTTCAGAGCTGTTGAATCAGCCAATCAGTTGGTGTAAATTTGAAGCAATGGCTTTGAAACCAGACTTGGTGAATGTAATTAAGGATGCTGGTCCTCCTCCGCTTGTAGTGATGTCTTTTAGCATGAAGACAATGCAGAATGTAAAGAACCATCAAAATGAGGTAAAGAAACTGTACAGATTTTGTATGTATGCCTTATGTACAATACTGGTCTGAACTTGTATAGCTAGTCTTCAAGACAATGTTGGTTTTGGAGGGGAAAGAATACTGATTCACTATCAGACTATTTTGGAGAATGAATTTAATTTGTCTTGTATTGCAATTTCAAATTGTTGAAATTAATTACGTATATATTTTTAAAATATATTTTTGTTTTTAAAGTGGACACAGAAAATAATATAGTAAACTTCCTATGCTTATCATACATGTTCATCTGCTATCAAGATTTTGTGAGATTTATCTCCCTTCCCCTTCATTTGTCTTGAAGTATTTTAAAGCTGGTCTTGGGCATTGTATCATTTTAACTCTGTCTTCATGTACTTCTCAAAGCATGCACATTCCCCTCCCCTCCCCTGTCTACCTCTCCCTCCCTCCTTCTCTCTCTTCCCCGTCCTTCTTTCCTTCCTTCCTTTTGGTTCTGTTTGCACTTAGGGCCTTGGGCTTGTTAGAATGGCTCTCTACCACTTGAGCTACTCAAACCCTGTTTATTTTTTTGCTAGTGTGCCAGTGCTGGAGCTTCAACTTGGTAACTTATTGCCATTGCTTAGCTTCACTCTTACTTGGCTTTTTAGCTTACAGCTTATAATCTATCACTTAAGCCACCATGCCTCCAGTCTCTCAGATTTATCTGCCCAGACTGGCTTCATAATCCTCCAGGTCTCAGCTTCCTGAGTAGCTAGGATTTAGGTGTGAGCCACTGGTGCCCAGAGGTAACCCTGATTTTTACTGTTTTTTAAATTTTTTTGTGCCAGCCTGGCTGCTGTCCTTGAACTACTTTGTTCAAGGCTAGTGCTCTACTACTTGAGCAACAGCTCCACTTCTGACTTTTTAAATTGGAGATAAGACTCTCTTGACCTTTTCTGCCTGGACTGTCTTTGAACAACGATCCTCAGATCTCAGCTTCCTTGGATGATAGGCATGAGCCACCAGTGCTTGGGTTCAATTTGCCAATTTTTTATGCTTATGTTTGGCTCACTGTGGTTAATGAGAACTTCTATATGTTTGCTTCTAAGTTCTTTTTGTCACTGATCGTGATCTTTTTAAAGAGCATTTGTCAATCTTTTCACCTTTTATTTTTTAAAATTTTATTTTATTGTTAAGATGCTGTACAGAGGGGTTACAGTTACATGAGTAAGGCAATGAGTACATTTCTTGTCAATTATTGTTACCCCTTTCCTTCTTTCATGTTGTCCAACTATCCCTTCCCTCCCTCACCCCCAACATTCCTCCTTTTCACTTTTTAAAAACATTATTTATGTATTGAATTTAAGACCTTATCACTTAGCTATATCCCTAGCCCTTGTTTTTTTTTTTGGCGGGGGGAGGGAGTGCTGAGGTTTGAACTCAGGGTTTCAAGCTATCACTTGATCCATAGTGCCAGCCTTTTTTTTTTTTTTGCTGTCTAGTTTTATTTGAGATAGTGTCTTGTTTTTTCCTTTAGGCAGTTCTCCTATTTATGCTTCCTGCTATATCTGGGATGGCAGACATGTGCCACTGTGTCCATGAGAACCCTTAGCCTGTGCTGGCCTTGCCCTGTGGTCATTCTAATCTCCCCTTTCTTAAGTAACTGGGATTATAGATGTGAGCTGCTGGCTTCTGGCTCCCAGGCCTTGATCTTGTAAATAATAGTTTATACAGTAGATGACTAGAGTTAATAAATTGTTTGTGAAAGGTTTAATTAGTGTTTAGTTAAAAGCAGCATCCATTCCTAGGGTCCAGAGTGAGGTTTCCACATATCATTTCCTAGTAAAGGAAATAGGGCTCTATGGAGAAGAGCAGAGAACAGAAAAATATCCAAGGTAAGTTTAGATCATCTTGTATCAGTAAATAAGGACCATATTAAAACTTACTGAAGACATTTTGATTGCCATGACTCAGGGATTGGGTGAATAGGTGGGGATGGTACTACTGGCATCTAGTGGATATAGTCTAAGATGCTGCTAAACATCCTATAGTGCCCTAGACAGTCCCCATGGCAGAATTATTTGTCCAAAATGTCAATAGTGCTGAGGTTGGAAAGCCCTGTTTCAGATATTCATGGTGAAATAGTTTCAGCTAAAATGATACGTTATGTCTGGGTTTTGCTTCAAAATGATCTGGGAGGAAGCAGGAAGTAGGTAGGGCTATAGATGAGATGGTAGTTGGAAGTGGGTGATGGATTTGTGGGAGTCAATTTTATTTGCTCTGCTTCTCTGTATTTTTAAACTTATTTAAATATTTTCATAGTAAAGTTAGAAGTATTCATATGGACTTAAATTTTTTTTATACTCTTGGTGGTTTTCGTGAGAATGCAGAATGTAATAGGTGTCTGGTGATTTTTTTCCCCCCTTCTTCCTTTGCAGATTATTGCTATAGCAGCTTTGGTCCATCACCATTTTGAATTAGACAAAGCACCCCCACAACCGCCCTTTCAATCACACTTCTGTGGTATGTATTCTTTTAAGAGATGGTTTACTAATAGCTTGATTTGAATTTTTTATTTTTTTTCTCCAGCTGTTGGACCAGTAACTTGTTTTTCAAAAATTGTTTTCAAGAGTAGTTAGTGCATATTGTTAAAGAAGGTTGTTTTCAGCTGTGGAAACTAAGCTTTATTGGCCAAAGGTTTTTTTTTTTTTTTGGTGTGTGTGTGATGAGGCAAGATGCCAAAAATAAATGTTTACCTATTTGTGAGGAGTTATCAAATCGGTAATATCAAATCGGAGTTGAGTGTGCTATGCATAAAATTCAGTGGGTGAAAATTCTGCATTTGTATTTTGATTCATTTTCTCAGGAGAATTCTGATGTATTTCATGTGAGAGCTTGGTCAGTTAAATACATTTCTTAACGAGGAGAGAGGGAATAACACTACTGATGTATTATGTTTTCTGGGATCTTTTCCAGTCCAGAATCAGATCTTAACTTGGGCAGCTTCTCTCGTCTCTTTTTTTGGGTGTTAAGAAAATGCTACTAGGAAACACACCAGAGGACTGTGTGAGGTATAATTACTCCTTAAATAGTTAAAACACATGGAAAAATGATAATAGCTGGATGAGCAGTCATAGTGCCTTTAATATGCATTTATTTACCTCCTCAGTGTATGTAATTATGTGAGGCAAAAAACTTTTGGTATAGTAAATGAAGCTTTGATCATCTTTATTTTTTTCCAACTTTGGAAAAAGGGAACTGAATTCCTCATTTTATACTGAGTAAGCTTGTAATAGTGTTTGAATTTCTATGGGGGAAGATTATTATAATCTGCCATTCTAATTCCAGTGGATAACAAATGTTTTTAAAGCCGTTTTAATAGTTGTGTAGACATAGGGTTCTAGCTGTTCCTTTAAGGTTCAACAAAGTGACGAATGGAATTGCTTGACTTTTTTTTTTTTTTTTAAAACTTTTTTTTGTCTTTTCTTTTTTGGCACTGGGGATTGATCCCAGGACTTTGCACTTGTGAGGCAAGCACTTTACCACTGAACTATATCCAGCGCTACTTGACCTTTTATTTTTTTTTATTTTTTGTTGTGGGGCTTGAACTCTGGGCCTGGGTGCTGTCCCCCAGCTCTTCAGCTCAAGGCGAGTGCTCTATCATTTGAGCCACAGTGCCACTTTTGGTTTTCTGGTGGTTAATTGGAGATAAAACTCTCATGGATTTTCCTGCCGGGGTTGGCTTTGAACCAAGATCCTCAGATCTCAGCTTCCTGAGTAGGTAGGATTACAGGCATGAGCCACGGGAACCCAGCTTGGCCTTCTTAATTGTAGGAATTAGGGGAAATTTGACTTATATTTAATGTGGTTTTCATTTGGAGACATGTATATTACCTGAATTTGGACTAAGATGGATATTGGAATCTTTTTGTTTCCTTCTTACAGTTGTTTCTAAACCAAAGGACTGTATATTTCCATATGCTTTCAAAGAAGTCATTAATGAAAAGGTAAATAACTTTGTTCCTCTTAGATATGAGGATCTATTTGTCTGGAAAGAGGAAAATGGTATAGATTAGTAGAGACAGGTAGTTATGTATTTTATTAGGTGTCTTGTTTTAGATCAGAGTTTGGCATTAGCTCATTAAAATGTATTAGAAACCAAAACCTAGAAATATTATTTTAAAAGATTTACATGTTTTATCATCTGAAAGTAATGGAATTGTACATTGTATTAGTATATGGGTAGACTTTAGATGGCTTACTGGAAGCTTTTACTGAATGAATGATCTTATGATTATTTTTGGAAGGTGTTGGGTGAGTTCAACCAAGTGAAGTTGGGAATACTATAGCTATTATAGGGCTATATAATATGGTCAGTGATCTCTAAACTTCTAGTGTGTTCCATGAAGAAATCATAAACTCTTATGAAAATATCAGAGAGAGTAGTACAATTTAGTGGGGTTTTCACAAAAGTGAAATATATTCAGTGTCAAGAATTTCATTTTCAGCCAGGTTCAGTGGCTCATGTCTATAATCCTAGATCCTTGTGAGACTGAGATTCGGAGGATTGTTCAAGACCAATCTAGGGAAAAATTTAGAAGACCTCATCTCAATTACCAAAAAATGCTGAACACTAGGATATGCACCTGTCATCTCAGCAATTCAGGCAGCTTAAATAGGAGGATTGTGGCTCAGGCCAGTCCAGGCAAAAAGCGAGACCCTATTTGGCGTGGGGGTGGAGCAAAAAAGAAAAACAAAGAATCCAGCAAAAAGGACCAGGAGCATGCTCAAATGATAGAGAGCTGCTG
Organism: Dipodomys spectabilis; assembly: GCF_019054845.1. Lineage (NCBI taxonomy): Eukaryota > Metazoa > Chordata > Mammalia > Rodentia > Heteromyidae > Dipodomys > Dipodomys spectabilis. Next base: position 1,239,221 of record NW_024871203.1, on the reverse strand, counting down.
AGCAAGCATAAAGTTCTTGAGTTTAAACTCCAATACCAGAAAAAAAGACAAAGAATTTATTTTAGGAGACCCTCTGTTTTATACAACTAATTGTATTGAGAAAGTAATAGCTTTATTTGTCAATGTCTTCCTATGGCAAAGTTAACTGCTAGTAACATTGTTAGGCTCCACTTACATTATTTTGAATTAGCATGAGAAGTTCAGTAGTTGGGGGCTACTATCAGGTTTAGGTTATCATTTGTGTCATGCCCTGAAGTACTTAGTCAAATAAAATTACAGGAAAATTCTTAGAGTCAAGCTGACATTTTTTAAAAACTGAGTTCATGTTACAAAACATAAGAGCCATCAACTTTCATTTGAAGAGTTTTATAATATATTTTCTGAATATCTAATTTATATTTAGTAATCTAAATGGAAGCCTTTGTGTGAAGATAAATTTTATTCTTAAGGCACTTGCAGTTTCTTATTTATTGATTCTTACACCGCTATTTGAGATTAGTTTATACAGTTCTTGGGATTTCGTTGCCTGATAAATACAAAAACAGTGAAGTCTACCAGGGATTATATGGCAAAGTGGTATTTTTGAAAGGTACTCTGATTTATATGCTTTAAAATGTGTCCAATGCACAAATATGTCTCTGTGGAAGGACATTTCTGTTCTTAATGTTGCTTAGCACTTAAAATTTTGTGTTTTCACAGCATATTATTAGGATGAGCTCCTCAGAGACCTTGTGAAATTGTTATTATAATAATAAACAGAATCAGAAATTTCACTGCTGCATTTAGTTTTGAAATAGGCATTGCATTTAGCCCTAAGAAATCTTAGTCTGCTTGAACAAGAAGCAAAGGCATAGTACTTAAAAGAGTCAGTGACAAGTATGTTTCTATCTAACAGAATGTGAAGGTTGAGGTTGCTACAACAGAAAGAACATTGCTAGGTTTTTTCCTTGCAAAAGTTCACAAAATTGATCCTGATGTCATTGTGGTGAGTAGATGTTTGATCTGTGTTGTGGGGAAGCTCTTCATTTCTTAATTTTTTCAGAGTGACTTCGTTAATCTAAATTATTGGCTGTTTACTTCTGAGGACTAAAGAATCTTTTCAGACCCCATGGACTGGTGGGAATTGTTATACTTCCTGCTAATAGAAAGAGGAAAACATCTTAGCCCATTGTAATTTTTTTTTCTAATATAAAAGCATCCTCTGAATTACTATTATAGTGTATGATACTCCATTCATTTTACTGTTAGAAAGCAGCATATCTGTTAACAACTGCATAGACCGTTAGTATCTTCAGAATTTTTGGTTAGTAGCCAGTTGTCTAGTGGTGACAGAAACTAATTCAAGTATTTTATGAGTGCAGCGGCTCTGTATGATACATTCTTTTGAGGGCTCAGGGCTAGAAATTTTTTTTTCCCCTTGACAATCTGGTATGTTTCCACTAGATAGTGTAAACTAATAATTCATTGAGATAGCATGATCCATTTCCTAGGAGTCATACAGTAACATTTTGCTCTTTTGCATCTTCTAGCCTCCCTTGTTTGTAGGCTTTTTGATAGGTATCCTTTTGTCTTTTATTTGAATTAATGGATCTGTCAAGAGTTAGTTTGCTTTTTCAGAGCTAAGAGATTGTAAGTGCCTATATTTTAAATGTAGTATGAGTAATTTGGTTACATTGAAGCCTTACTGAAATGTTTGCCCTATAATTCAGGTTCATTTTTCCTGTTGGATCCCTTTTCTGTTGGTGGAAAGGCCTAAAAGTATGTGGATTGCTACAAATATCTGCACCCACTTACTTCCCTTACATTATTTCAGGATCCATCTTTAAGACACCAAGGAGATTCTATTCATAGTTCTTTGGTTCAGCACCTTGCCTCTAATAACTGTATCTTGAACACCAAGGAGATGTCACAGAGCCCAGCTTAAGGGTATTAAAGCTATGTCTCTGTGTGTGAGAAACCCACATGTAACATAGAAACCCTGGCATGGCTTGGATGCCTGATCTTGGATAATTTAGAAATGAAACTATGTCCATTGGGTCTTTTAATAGATAGTACTACTGTGTATATGTGTGTATGTTTGGGTGTATCTTTATATCTTGGCAGAGTACCTATAACATAGAATAAACTACCTTTAAGTGTACAATTTATGTTAGTAACTACCTTTATAATGTTGTGCAACTATTGCCACGTTTATACCATCACCATCTCCGTAACTGTTCCTCTTCTGAAAACTAAAACTCTGTACCTTTTAGTCCCTCTTTCTTTAGCCCCAGCAATCACCACTCTAATCTCCATCTGTGTGATTTTATCTACTCTAAGTGGTGGTATATATTTTTAATTGAACTTAGTAACAAAGTTATGTACTAATCTAATGTACTACTCAGCAAATTTTGACTAAGCGTGTCATGTGAGTAATGTTATTCACAAGGAAAATGGAAATAATTATAGGAATGTAAACTCTGGTTACATTTTTGAGTTATTTCTGTCCTGTATAGTTTTGTTCCCTGGTTTCAAGTTTCTTATTTGAACTGTTCACTGGTATTATATATTAAATTTTTGCTCATTAAAGATCTAAATCAATAGTATTGGAACTCAGTTTTCACAGTTGAAACAGCATGCGGTTCCTGAGTTTTCTAAGAAGTCTTATATGAAGTGATATATCTATCACACAGGCAGATTTTCTGTTCTCAGGGAAGCAAAATGAAATTGTTTGAAGAGCATTTACTGATATGGAAAAGGTATGGGGCATTAAAATTTGCATTTGCCTCCGACATTATGAGGCATGAACTGCAAATTAAAAGACATCATATGAACCTTGTCTCAATTAGTATGAAATAAAGTTTATTCCAGCAATCTGTTTAGCAGCCTTGTTAATGTCAAAGCTAATGAATGCTGCTGATGAATAAATTCCTGAAGAAGAAAGGACCCCCAATCGGAGGTAGGCTCGTGATGTCTTCAATTAGAGACCAGGAAAAGAAAGGGCAAAGAAATCCTGTGCATTTGAAGATAAACTCTTCTAATTTGCATTTGTTCTAATATTATTGGCTGCCTTCTTTTTTCTAACTAGGGTCATAATATTTATGGGTTTGAACTGGAAGTGCTCCTGCAGAGAATTAATGTGTGCAAAGTTCCTCACTGGTCCAAGATCAGTCGGCTGAAACGATCCAGTATGCCAAAGCTTGGGGTAATAATTTTGAAAAATCATTTTATTTTGTTAAATTTATTTTGCCAAACTAGGGACTTGGGCGCTGTCCCTGAGCCTCTTTGTTTTCAAGGCTCGTGTTCTACCACAGCTCTAATTCCAGCTTTTTCTGAGTAGTTTATTGGAGGTAAGAGGCCCACAGCAGACTTTCTTGCCTGGTTTGGATTTGAACTGCGATCCTCAGATCTCAGCTTCCTGATTAGCTAGGATTTCAGGCATGAGCCTGAGCACCTGGCTTAGTTTGGCTTTTAAAAATATGTGATAGCTACCATAGAACACTATATTTTTGAAATAGGATTTGTTTATCTTGTTACAGGATATGCCATAAAATAGTAACAACCCGAACAAGCAAACAAACACTTAAAGAACATTTGATACTATTTGTATTGTTGGTTCCAACCTCCTATTTGGATAATTGATAATGAAAGAGAAAAGATGATCTATTTACCCTTTTTTTTTCTTTATATAAACGATTATAGTATAACAATCATGTTGATTAATGAAAAAAATTTGAACTCACAAACATGAACAGAATTAGAAGGCTATCATTTTATTTAGTTCTATTTTATATTTTTATTTTTGTCAGTTGTGAGGCTTGAATCAGGGCCTGGATGCTGTCCCTGAGCTCTCTTTCTCAAGGCTAGCACTCTACCACTTTGATCCACAGCTCCACTTCTGGTTTTTGAGTGGTTAATTGGAGATAAGAATCTCATGGAGACTTTTATGCCTGGACTGGCTTTGAACTGTGATCCTCAGAGTAGCTAGGATTACAAGTGTAAGCCACTGGCACCTGGCTAAGTCTATCATTTAATTTAATTTAATTTATTTATTTATTTATTTATTTATTTTTTGGGTCCGGTCGTGGGGCCTGAACTCTGGGCCTGGGCACTGTCCCTCAGCTCTTCAGCTCAAGGCTAGCACTCTACCACTTGAGCCACAGGGCCACTTCCGGCTTTTTTCTTTTTGCTTATGTGGTGCTGAGGAATCGAACCCAGGGCCTCAGGCATGCAAGGCAAGCGCTCTACCACTGAGCCACCTTCCCAGCCCCAGTCTATCATTTTATAACTTAATAAAATATTTAGAGGTTCCTCAACTCTCATTTATTCATTCATTTTATTTTTGTTTTACTCCTCCTTCCCCATAGTGTTATTATAACTTTGGCACTAAACATAGCTTCCTTTGAATACAGTATTTTATTTGTAAAAGCCATTGGTAGTTTCTTTTTTCTTTTTTGTGTTGGTCCTGGTTTTTTTTTTTTTCCTCAAGGCTAGTGCTTTCCACTTGAGTAATAGCTCCACTTTCAGCTTTTTGGTGGTCAATTGGAGATAAGAGTCTCAAGTCTTTCTTGAGCTGGCTTTGAACTGTGATCCTCATATCTGAGCCTTGTGAGTAGTTCGGATTAAAGGTGTGAGCTACCAGCACCTGGTCCATTGGTAGTTTTTAAAATTAACAATTAAATCTTGGAATAGTAAACAAAGATAGAATGCCATTTTAGCTTCTCTTTGGCATTTCTAAATGATAGTCCTCAGGACAGGGCCGGAGGCTTCAGAAGTCACTATTACTTAGAAAAAGATGGAATGAATGCAAAGGAGCTATGAGACACCAATGAAGCCTGGTGCCAGCAACTCAGGTCTGTAATCCTAGCTACTCAGAAGACTGAGATTCAAAGGACTGTGGTTTGGATCCAACCCAGGCAGAAAAGTCTGTGAGATTTCACCTCCAAAACAATCAGCAAAAACCTAGATTAGAGATGTGAATTAAATGGTAGAGCACCAGCTGAGTGAGCAAGCATGGTGAGTCAGTGTGAGGCTCCCAGTTCAAGCCCCATGACCTTTTCTTTTTCTTTTGGCAGTATTGGAACTTAAAGTCAGGGCCTTACACTTGCTTGACAGGCATGCTACCAACTTGAGCCATTCTTCAAGTGAATTTAGTTTGATCATCATTGGAGCTATTGTTCTTGCTTTTCTTTTCTTTTTTTTTTTTTGTCGGTCGTGGGGCTTGAACTCTGGGCCTGGGCGCTGTCCCTCAGCTCTTCAGCTCAAGGCGAGCGCTCTACCACTTGAGCTACAGTGCCACTTCTGGTTTTCTGGTGGTTTATTGGAGATCGGAGTCTCACGGTCTCTCCTGCCTGGGCTGGGTTTGAACCGCGATCCTCAGATCTCAGCCTCCTGAGTAGCTAGGATTACAGGCGTGAGCCACCAGTGCCCGGCTGTTCTTGCTTTTCTTGTTCCTATTTTTATGGTAGGATGGTAGTTACTAGCACTTCATCCAAATACTTTGTTTTTTTTCTTTGTTAAGGCCTACCCTGATCGCTCTATTTAAAATGCAGTCCCTTCGAAGTCCTTTTCCATCTCACCCTGCTTTATTTTCCTTCTTTGTCATCTGCATATTACCTCCTAAAGCTGTAAAATTTCTTTTTTTTTTTTTTTTTGGGGTCCGGTCGTGGGGCCTGAACTCTGGGCCTTGGCACTGTCCTTCAGCTCAAGGCTAGCACTCTACCACTTGAGCCACAGCACCACTTCCGGCTTTTTTCTTTTTGCTTATGTGGTGCTGAAGAATTGAACCCACTCTACCACTGAGCCACCTTCCCAGCCCAAGCTGTAACATTTCTTGTGTTTGCTGGTTTTCTTTTTTTGTGTTACTGGGGTTTGAACTAAGGGCCTTGCATTGGTGATAAGCAGATCTATGCTTGCCTGCTTATTTATTTATTTATTTATTTATTTATTTATTTATTTATTTATTTATTTATTTATTTATTTATTTATTTATTTATTTATTTATTTATTGCCAGTCCTGGGGCTTGAACTCAGGGCCTGGGCACTGTCCCTGAGCTTCTTTTGCTCAAGGGTAGCACTCTACCATTTAAGCCATAGCACCCCTTCTGGCCTTTTATGTTTATATGGTTCTGAGGAATCAGGGCTTCTTGCATGCTAGGTAAGTATTCTACTACTAGGCCAGATTTCCAATCCTATGCTGTTTTTTTTTTTATTACATTAAAAAAACCAAATCGAATCTTTTCTGTTTTGCTCACTACTATATCCAGAGTGCCTAGAACAATATCTGATATATAGTAAGTGTTCAAAAATATTTGACTGGTAAATGGAAGAAGGGTTTCTTCATTATCCTTTTAGGGTCAGCTTTAAAATAGGTTAGAATGGAATGTTCTCAGCATCAGCCCTTTCATGGGATTTGCCTTTTCTCTGTCTTGCAGAGCCGGAGTGGATTTGGTGAAAGAAATGCTACCTGTGGCCGAATGATTTGTGATGTGGAAATTTCAGCCAAGGAATTGATTCACTGTAAAAGCTACCATTTAACAGACCTGGTTCAACAGATTCTGAAAACAGAAAGGGTTGTAATTCCAATGGAGAATGTACGGAATATGTACAGGTATGATCCTGGATTCCTCAGAATTCATCAGAATATTGCCAGCTCAACTTCTTTTGAAGTTTTCTTCTGCTGTACTTATTTTTTTTTATATATTTTTATTATCTTTTTTTTTTTTTTTTTTGGTTGGTTGTGGGGCCTGAACTCTGGGCCTGGGCGCTGTCCCTCAGCTCTTCAAGTCAAGGCTAGGGCTCTACCACTTGAGCTACAGCTCCACTTCGTTTTTTTCTGCTTATGTGGTGCTGAGGAATCAAACCCAGGGCCTCATGCATGCAAGGCAAGCACTCTACCACTGAGCCACCTTCCCAGCCCCTATTTTTATTATCTTTAAGTAGTTGTATTATTGACTTTCTAAATATATGTGGCTTTGACCACTTCTCGTATCTCTTTCCCCTGGATTACTGGATGTCTTTATTCATTTTTTGTTGATAATAAGCACAACAACACATACTGGATAAATTAGAAAGGAGGTTTGTTTTGGCTTACAATTTCGTACATCTGGGATTTAGAGGCCTCAATTAGTGGTGATCTTTGCTGTAAGCATCTGAGGTAGTATTGGGCATCACGTGATATGAGGCACAGAACACATGTGTATATATTCTGGTCTCTTACTAGAAACTCAATAGTATTCAATCATGAGATATCAATTAATTATTGATACTGACGTTTGAGCACAGAGCCTTGTGCTTACTAGGCAGGCACTCTACCATTTGAACCATGCCCTCATCCTTTTTGCTTTAATTTTTCAGTTACGGTCGTAAGGTTTTGCCTGGGCTCCAGCCTTAGACTGTAGTCCCCTACTTATGCCTCCATCCTAACTGGGATTATAGGGAGATGCTACCACTCCTTTGTGTCCTATGCTACTATTTCTGCTTCTACTCTTGTAGTAATAAAATAATGAGGATTAAACTCCATCATGAGTTTCACAAGGAACAAGTCATATTCTTATATACTAATATTTTGCTTTTGTCCTTGTCCCCTTGTGATTTGTTTTTTGGCAGTATTGGCATTTGAGCTCAGGGCCTCATAGGTAGAGACTCTGTGACCTAAGCCATACCTCCATCTCTTTAGTTATTTTTAGGTAAGGTCTTGCATTAGGACCCAGGCTATCCACAGATTGCAACCCTTCAACCTACAGTCCCCCATGTAGCTGAGACCATAGACGCAAACCACCATGCCTGGCTTTTTGATTGAAATGGAGTCTTGAAACATTTTTTTCGCCTAGGATGGCCTTAAAAGTGAAATCCTCTCAGTTTGTACCTCCTGAGTTGCTGGGATTACAGGCATGAGCCACTGATGTTCAGCTATTGTAGTCTATTTTAAATTCAGGACCAGTTATTCCACTAAAATTAAATCTGTTCGACATCTCCCAGTGACTATTTCAAAGTTAAAAATATAGGGTCCTCATTTTGGCCTATGTTGTCCTATACAAAGTTTCTCTATGCTGTTAACCATAGCCTAATTTCCTAACTGTTCTTTACAGCTTTATGTCTTCTTCAGACATACTGATTTCCTTCTGGGTTCTGGAACGGTATACCAGATCTGTATCTGACTTGGGGCCTTTGAATATGCTGTTATCTGCCTGGAATGTATTTTTCTCACATACTCATCCACAAGCTTGGTCCTTTACCTCTTCTAGGTCTTTGTTGTCAGTAAAGTTTTCCAGTTTCCTACATAAAGGTGCAGTGTCAGTTCTTGATACTAAATACTACACATTTAACTTCTTTTTTTTTTTTTTTTAAACTCTGTCTTCCCCATAGGGACATAAGCTCCACAAGGACAGGATATTTCAGTTGTAGTCGTAGCAGCCAGTGCTTGACATTAAGTAGTCATGCAGTATATATTTGACAGCATGAATGAAAAGACTTAGGCAGTTTCAAGGTTGTAGTTAACACATAATTTCACTTTATGGATTTTTTTTGTGTGTTTCAGAGAAGGGCACAGGGATCAGTGGTATGAATGCATTCCTAATTACATACCAACCTTGTTTTAAATTGCTTCCAAAGCCAAGGTGCTGTAGCTCTACAGTTACTTATACCAAAAATTCTTTGTAATATTTTATGAAGTTCTGATTATAGTCATTGTTTCTTTTAATTACTTGATTCTGTTTCATTCTTACTTTTCTGTACAGTGAATCTTCTCATCTGTTGTACCTGTTGGAACACACCTGGAAAGATGCCAGGTTCATTTTGCAGATCATGTGTGAGCTAAATGTTCTTCCATTAGCATTGCAGATCACTAACATCGCTGGGAACATTATGGTAAATTTAACTTAGGAATGGGGAAAAAGCATTTCCTGTTGGATTCAGTGTTTGCTTGGGGTAGTTGTTATATGATAATGAGACTAAATGCATGGTTATAAAACGAGTAACTTGGTTCTGAAAGCTGGACTTCTTTTGTAAGAAGAACAACTAGTTGGGGAAAGGGAGGAATGCCAGGTGCAGTGTGTTGAATTTGGGTGAATATAAAGATCATCTCTCTAACATCCGGAAGTGTGTATTTGGTGGATGCTCCATTGGGAAGTAAGGAAATAGCCAAGCTGTTGATATTTTAAGCCCTCTTTGTCTCCCTTAACTATAATGCTTAAGGAACATGTTAGAAATAATTTAACAAAATGAAGCCTTTCTTACTAGGAGTGGTTTTAAGGGTGGTACCATGATTAAATTAACTGACTCAGAACTGCTTTTGTTTATTATGATTTCATGCTCAAATTTTTAAACAAAGAAATTCTTTTTAATAGTCTAGGACACTGATGGGTGGACGAGCTGAGCGAAATGAATTCTTGTTGCTTCATGCATTTTATGAAAACAACTATATTGTGCCTGACAAGCAGAATTTCAGAAAACCTCAGCAAAAACTGGTGGGTCAAAAATTGCATGGTATTTTGCCTTTTCCTATTCTTCTTTTTTTTTATTACCTAAATGCTTTTTTTTTCTGTGATAACATCTGTTTCCAAGATATTCAACCCCCATATACTATAAGCCATGCCAGGTTTGTTCCATTGTGCTTGTATGGCTGTTTTCTTGTTGTTTTTTCTGCCCCTTCGGGACAGGCAAAAATTATTTGTGAAACATGCTATTCTTTGAGGGTGTCATTAGACCTCTCTGACAGGTGACTAATACAGAAAGTGCTTTCACACATAAGCCCAAGGGTAAACCTTTCATTTCCTTAAATCTAGGACTCTTTATTCATTCATTTTTTTTTTCTTGGTGATTAGAGCTTGAACTCAAGTTCTTGGCACTGTCCCTTAGCTTTTTTGTTCAAAGCTGGTGTTCTACCATTTAAGGCACAGCTTTACTTCTGCCCTTTTGGTGGTTAGTTGGAGATAAGCTTCCCATGGACTTTTCTTGTCTGACCTGGCTTTGAACTAAGACCTTCAGATTGAGCAGCTAGGATTACAGGCATGAGGTACTGGCTAGAAGCCTTTATTTTTGTGCTACATTTTTCTGTACATGTTGAGTATATCTGATCTAAAATGCTTGGATTAGAAGTGTTTCAAATTTAAGATTTTTGGATTGTGAGATATATGCATATATCTAATGAAGAATCTTGGGTATGGATGCAAGTCTGAACATGAAATTTATTTATGTTTCACATATACCTTATACATAGAGCTTGAACGTCATTTTACACAATATTTTTAAGTCATCAGTCACAAGAGGATCAAGTGTGGATTTTCCGGTTTATATTGTGATATTGAAAAAAATTCCAAATTTTAAAGCATTTCATACTTCAGATTGGGGATACTCAGTTTGTATGATTATGATCTCCACAGTAAGATCTCTGGAGTGGCTTTCCTGACATTGGATTATAGTTCCTGTTTTTATTAGCTTTAGTAGTAATTAATTCAGGGTAAGAATGGAATGTTAAAGTCCAGCTTATATTTTGAGATAGGATCTTCCTAACCTTTTCTTCTGGATTGGTCTCGAACTATAGTCCTCCTACTCTTAGCCTCTTGCAAAGCTGGCACCACACATGTAGACCACTATTGCCTGACTTATTTGTTGAGATGAGGTCTTGCTTTTTACCCAGGCTTGCCTTGAAATATGATTATCCTGGTGATTTCTGCTTCCTGAGTAGCAGGAACTGCAGGAATGAGCCACTGGCCAGCTCTGAGAATGATGAAGTTAAGTGTTCCTTTATAATCTAAAAATTTGTATAATACAAAATTAGTATTTTAATATCTATTGATTTCACATCTAAAGTTTTTGGGTGGTACTGGGGTTTGAACTCAGGGCCTTGTGTTGGTTAGACAAGTGTTCTGTCACTTGGGCTATACCTCTACCCTTTTTGCTGGGTTTTTACTTTTAATGGTTTCTTGCTTTTTGCCCAGCCAGCCTGGATCATGACTCTACTACTTATGCTTCTGACATACCTGGAAGGATGTGTATACCATCATGCTCAGCTTTTTATGGGTTGAGAAATGTTCTTGTGAACTTTTTGCCTGGGCTAGCTCTGACTCATGGTCCTTCTAGTTTCAGTTTCCCAAGTAGCTAGGATTTACAGAAGTGTTTAAAAATAGAATTTGCATATTGTTAACTCAGAGTTAGGTATTTGTTTAGGAAACTATCATATTTGAACATTCATTTATGAATGACCATACACTAATACATTCCCCACAGGTAGGTCTAACAAAAATTATTTACTTTGAGCACAAAATACTAAAAGTAAATAATTTTTGTGAAATGTGAGTATTGCTGTTGGAAAAGAGGGAATGATAAAACTTCTTAATCAGGTAACTAGTTGCTGGCCAGTGAAGTTATCTTTCCATTTGATATTAGGGAGATGAAGATGAAGAATTTGATGGAGATACTCATAAGAAAGGACGTAAGAAAGCAGCTTATGCTGGTGGCTTGGTTTTGGACCCCAAAGTTGGTAAGGCTGGACAGCAGATTGGTTTGTCCTGATATTAAGAAATCTCATCATACAGAGCTAGGATTAGAAACTAGAAGACTGGGATTATATCATGGAGATCATTAAATAAGTCTCACAAAGGTCTTAGTTTTATCTTTTATGAACATGAAATTCCTAACTTGAAATTAACGTGAATTTTTTTTTTTTTTGTTGGTCATAGGGCTTGAATTCAGGACCTGGATGATGTCCCTGAGCTTTTTTGCTCAAGGCTAGTTATCTTCCACTTCCAGTTTTTAGGTGGTTTATTGGAGATAGAGTCTTACAGACTTTCGTGCTTGTGCTGGCTTCAAACTGTAGTCCTTAGATCTCAGCCTCTTGGGTAGTTAGGATTACAGGTGTGAGCCACCGGCACCCAGTAGTGTGAATATTTTTCACTGTGCTATAGTTGTATTCATGGACAGTAAAATATACATTTTCTATAATTTTTTTAATAATTTGAAATACTTTTCTTATTTTATCTAAAGATGAAAAAACTCTTAAGCTTATGTGAGTAATATTGAAACAGGTGGTAGGTTATATTTTAGTCTCCACACAGTTTGCCAGTCCCTCTTGGTTCTGTGGTAGCAGCATGTCTACCTCTGCCTTCTTCCCTTATTCTGGGTGGGCTGTGCTTCTGCCCCAGGCACCAGGACCACTTTCTACCAAAGACACTAACTACCAAAATGAACCTTTCACAGAACAACTTCTCTGTTATCAAGAATAGCAAGGAAGATACTTTACACAAAGCTAGAAGTGATATTTTTTTGTGCCTATACAGGGTGTGAACTCAGGGCCCTGGGTTCTGTCCCTTAGGTTTTTTGCTTAAGGCTGCTCTACCACTTGAGTCACAGCTCTGTTTCTAGCTTTTTGATGGTTAATTGGAGATAAGAGTCTCAAGGAGTTTCCTGCCTGGACTGGCTTTGAAATACGTTCCTCAGATCTCAGCCTCCTGAGTAGTTAGGATTACAGGCATGAGCTATTTGTGGCTGTCTCAAGACATAAGAAAAGATTTTCTATTTTTTTTTAACCATTTCAAAGTATATGATTAAATAGTAGTTTTAAGTATCTTTACATTATTATACAGAAGCTAATGTGAATTTTATTAATGTTAAATCTGAGTAGGAGTCATTTTTGACTAAGTCAACTTTATTGTTAGTTGTAACGATATGAAGTGGTAGTACTTCAGGCATTAGTTACTGTCTTGGGTGCTGATCTTAGAGTTAACCATTGTAAGATTCAGTTTCCTCTTTTGTAAAATGGAGATATTTACCACATAGGTATTTAAAGAGTAAATGGGTTGGCTAGTTTGATGGTGATAGAGAGTAATAAATGGGTTAATATGTTTACATTTACTACTTTTTTTTTGGCCTATCCTGGGGCTTGAACTCAGTCCCTGAGCCTCTTTGTGCTCGAGACAAGCACTCTACCACTTGAGCCACAGTGCCACTTCGGCTTTTTTGAGTAGTTTATTGGAGATAAGAGTCTCATGGGGACTTTTCTGCCTAGGTTGGCTTTGAACTGCTATCCTCAGAGCTCAGCCTTCTGTGTGGTTAGGATTATAGGTGTGAGCCGCCGGTGCCCAGTGTTACTACTGTCTTAATAATGGACATTTAATTTTGTTCAGTTTCTTCTTGAAATGAAGACAACTCTTTGTAAATGTCCTAGAGAAATACTGTAGCTTTCTGTTCAGCCTTTTTAAGTAAAAAGGATGGATCGTTCCACTACTGACATTTAAATGTTATGTCTCTCGCCTAGTATTAAGTATAGTTTGTGTATAGGTCAATGATCTTCACATTTTATGCTTTGAAAATGGGGATAAAAAACTATAATCACTGTGTTTTTATTTGTGGTGTGAGTGGGTGAATAGGTAGAAGGAATGCTTGTTTGCAGAAGAATTTAACTACATTCATTCTGAAATGGATAAGATAACTTTCTAAAATGATTGACATGGGATGGTGTTTTTCCATAATAAGGGTATGCTTTGGGACTATGGTAGTGGTTGTAGTTGGTTCCAAGAAGAGACACAATCTTTCAATCCTTTTTCTTGTGTGATTTGAGTTTTCACTCTAACCCTAATCATTTATGGAGTGGCAGTTGACATTCTTTTTACATTTTTTCGGCTTTTCAGTGTTGGATAGTGTATAATTTTTTCTATACTTACCAGTATGTGATGTTTTGATAGTACTTTTAAAGTTTAGAGTTTTAAAATGGCATCATGTGACTTTGTTTAAAAAATTTCAGGTTTTTATGATAAGTTCATTTTGCTCTTGGACTTCAACAGTTTATATCCTTCCATCATTCAAGAATTCAACATCTGTTTTACAACGGTGCAAAGAGTTGCTTCAGAGTCACAGAAAGTTGCTGAGGTTTGTATTTATTTATCCAGGGCTCATGCAATTAACATTAAAAGTATTGCTTAATAAAAGAAGGGCAGCAAAGGGGTTTGTATTTTAGGTTTCACTCTTTTGAGGTATGCTTTTTTTTGTTTTTTTTGGTTCTGGTCCTGGGGTTTGAACTCTGGGCCTGGGCACTGTCCCTGAGCTGTATGGACTTTCCTGCCTGGGCTGGCTTTGAACCTTGATCCACAGATCTCACCCTTCTCAGTAGCTAGTATTACAGATATGAGCCAATGGTGCCCAGCTGAAGTATGCGTTCTTAGTCATCAAAAAGAAAGAAAAGACACAACTGAATTCTGTAGCTTTTTTAAAGTGTGGCTGACTTATAACACACATTCCATAAGTCTAAGTCTGCCTGTTAAACATACACAGTATTCACAGAATATGTTCACAGTTTGTAGTCACTGCCACATTTAGTTTTAGGGTACTTTCATTTTTCCTCAAAGAAACTTTTCACCTGTCACTGCCCTTATCCGTTTATCTTTCTTAGCTCTAGGCAACCACCAATATTTCTGCCTGTGTAGATTGTGTTTTCTGTAAATGGGATCATGTAATAGGTAGCCTTTCATTCTGGTTTATTTCACTTGGCATACTGTGTTCAAGATTCATCTATGTTGTAGCATGTGTTAGTACTTCACTCTTTTGTATTGCTAAATAATATTCTGGTCTCTGGGCAATATTGATATTACTATTTACGTTTTGTTTTTTCTCCGTCTACTCCTCCCTCTCTCTGTTTCCCCTCCCCTCCCCTCCCCTCCTTTATGGCTGAAGTTGTCTATTTCTTCTTTAGGTCCTTAATTTACCTGTCCTTTGGTTCCAGCTACATGCCTGTGAGCTGTTTCTCAGTTTAGTTTCCACATTGCCAGAAAGGAGAATCTGATAGGTTTGCTACTTCAGCAAATGAGCTCCCCCTTTTCCCATATCTTGTGACCAGAGGCATGGCTTCACAGAGTATAAATCTGGCTGCTAAGGGTGATCTTTTGTGGGGCTGGAGAATACTTTGACAGAGAAGGCATTGAGTAGACAATCTGAAAAGAGTTTGACTGTCTTTGCTTAGTATTTTTTGCTTCAGTCCTGTTCTTTTTTTTTTTTTTTTTTTTTTTAGTAACTGTGATTTTATTGGTTGTGTCAAGGATCAGTACAAAGACATTTCAGTGTGTACACAATTCTTAGGACACGTACCAAAGTGAAAAGCCATGAACTGTTTTGAAAAGTATTCCAGTGACATTCCAGGTTCAAACCCACAAGCAAATTTTCCTTAAGATGAAAACCAAATACCCATATTCCGAATGTTGGCCCTCTGTTATATAACTTCTGCCACGTTACAATGTCACAGCGTGTACACAACACACCCACATTCTCCATCATTCACAGCACAGCAACAATTAGGAAAACTGGACTACTGTGAGCAGAGGTGTGACAGAGCACACAGAGTTCTGACAGAAAGGATCAAGGAGTAGTTTTCTTCAGGAAAACAGTCCTACCAGAAAACAACATGGGACTAGAATTTCAAATATTCAAGACATAAAATGCACAACTGTGTTAGTCTTGTTCTTTTACCAACATTTGATAGTTATTATCCAGCCCTCTTCCCTAGCCACAGCCCATTACTGTTTTCTTTTTTCTTTTTGTCCATTGTGGGGCTTGAACTCATGGCCTGGGTATAGTCCCTGAGCTCTTTTTGTTCAGAGCTAGGGCTCTACCACCTTGAGCCATAGCACCACTTTTGGTTTTCTGATGGTTTGTTGGAGATAAGAGGCTCAAGGACTTTCCTGCCCAGGCTGGCTTTGAACAACACTCCTCAGATTTCAGCCTCCTAAGTAGCTAGGATTACAGGAATGAGCCACCATCGCCTGGCTCTACTACTGTTTTGTTGAGTTGAACTTTCCAGTTTGGATCCTGGATGTATAATAGGAAGATAGTATATATGTAGCAGTTTAGAGACTTTGTATCATTTGTAGTATCTCATTACCTATTTAGAGTGTAAGAGTCACATGGGTAGTGATGGTAGGGCTGGGAGTGAATTACACTTTTCTTGACTCTAGATCCTTTTAGTTTACTTCTTCCTTGACTTACATAGTTACTGTAAATAGATTAGAATGTGTACTAACGTTGCTTTAATAGGGCTGTTATCATCTGGGAAAACAATAAAATCAGATACCATTGATTTGACATACTTTAAGAGGTTTATTATTTGTTTTTAATTTTGAAACTTTGAAAGGACAAATGAGCCTGTCTTTTCTTGTAGTCTGTTAATAGAATTAATGGAGGCCTGAGAAAAATGGTGTAATGCTTTTCCTGCTGTAAATTTTAATGTAAGAAGACTGCTGGTTGCTTTTCTAAAATGCTGATTGCAAAACACTTTATAAGTAAAGGGTACTACAGAGATGCTAAGGAATATGTCTACATTACTTTCTGGAAATGTGATTGGTTTACTAGTGCTCCAAATCTTAAGAGAAATTTACTGATTTTTAGTTTATACCTTTTAATTCTTAGTCTAAAGCATTTATATTAACTACTATGGTTCTGCGTAGTCTTAAAAATTCTGTAGCATTTTTGGTTGTACAAATGATTTAAAACAGTTTAGCTGCCTGTGTTTTTTTTAATCTTACAAATCTGTCTTAACATTTATATTTAAAAAATTTTCCCAGATGTGTTATGTTGTTCCACAGATGTATAAATTGATCTTTTCACTTGAAATCTAAATTTGTGAGTTACTTCAAGGGTGGGAGGTACTAGGAATGATAGGCTGGTAGAGCTAGAGAAGAGAGAAGAGAAGGGCAGAGAAGAGAAGAGAAAGAAGAGAAGGGCAAGTGAATATCTTGTAGCCAGCTCTTTTTCCTACTGCCCAGGCACTGTCAGTCTTTACTCAGAAAAGAGGTTTTTCAGATATGATCATGTGGTAAAGCTCCTACCAAATACGATTGTAATAGTTTACTTCATCAATTTTTAACTTGTGTGACATTTTTGTTGTGTGTTTATCAGGATGGAGAACAAGAACCAATTCCTGAGCTACCAGATTCAAGCTTAGAAATGGGCATTTTGCCCAGAGAGATTCGGAAATTGGTAGAACGGAGAAAACGAGTCAAACAGCTAATGAAGCAGCAAGATTTAAATCCAGACCTTATTCTTCAGGTATATCTTTTTACTCCATGACATCTGAGTGACAGCTTCAGCTCGGACAGTTTGACTGTTTAGGGAGTGGTGTAAATGTCATGCTATGGGAAGGTACATATTTTTATTTTATTTGTGGATAGCTAACCATTCTCAAAAACACTATTGACTGCCTCAGAACAATGGGCCGGATCTTGTCTCTCTGAATCCCAGCAGCTTTGGAGTCTGTATTTACTTGTCTCAGGAGGGTAGGGTATCATGGATCCGGAAGGACAGGTTGGGAATTTTAAGTGTACTATTTTTTACCCCAGGGATATTGAGGGGATTCTCCTTATTGGTGATCTGGACAGATACCTAATGTAATGCTTAAGCATCTGCAAATATTGTTGTTTGTCTTTTATCCTTGTGTGGCCTGCAGTATGACATTCGACAGAAGGCTTTGAAACTCACGGCGAACAGTATGTACGGTTGCCTGGGATTTTCCTATAGCAGATTTTACGCTAAACCACTGGCTGCCTTGGTGACATACAAAGGAAGAGAGGTAAATGGCATAATAACATTCAGGTCTCTAAATTTGAGTATTTGTAACTATTCATGGTAAAATGTGGGAGAGACAAATTCATCTAGTTATACAGCTCCAAATAATCTTTTCTTGAACAAATGTGAGACAGATATGCATTTACATGAACATTCATTCATCACTTCGGTGTGTGTGATTATTTATTAAACTTTTATTTGCTAAGCTTTGTTCTAGCTAGTGGGGATAATATATTGAGCAAAGGTCCTTGTTATGATGAAGCTTGTATTCTACCCAGCGTGGGGGTGGAGGGATGGGGTTGACAGAGATAGAGGATGTGAGGTGGGGAAAGGATTGGGGAAACAGACTAAATAAGTGAGTCAACGAGTGCAAAATGACTAAGACAGTATGATTGGTGTAAGTGCTCTGCAGATAATTAAATCAGGATGACGGCTTAGGGGATATCCAGATAGATGGTTTATATTGGTCAGGTTAAAGTTCTTTAAAAGAAGACACAAGGGAGCTAAATTTAATATTAAGTTTTGTCAGTGAATATAAGTTTATTCAGTTTTAAAGTAGATAGTTGTTGGCAGAATGCTTATATTGGGGATCTATACTTAGAATAGTCTATAGGAACACTTGACAAACTATGTCTTTTTGGCCAAACCCAGCCTGTTGTCTACTTTTGTAAATAAATTATAATTGAAACATAGTCAAGGGCTGGGAATGTGGCTCAGTGGTAGAGTGCTTGCCTAGCATGCCTGAAGCCCTGGGTTCGATTCCTCAGTACCACATAAAGAGAAAAACCGGAAGTGACGCCGGTGACTCAAGTGGGTAGAGTGCTAGCCTTGAGCAAAAGAAGCTTAGGAACAGCGCCCAGGCCCTGAGTTCAAGCCCTAGGATTGGCAAAAAAAAAAGCAACAAAGTCAAATGTACTCATTTGCATACCATATATAACTGTTTCATGCGATGATCACAGAGTTGAGTTGTCAAGATAGAGTGTTGTGTAGCCTGCAAGGCTTACCATTTGGTACTTCAAGGAAAAAGGTTTGCTGAATAGAACTTTTAAAATACTAAAGTGTTCTCTGTTTGCACTATCTAATTAGGTTAATCCTAACTGAGTGAGAAACTGCAGTTTTAGAAATCCATTTTTGAAACGAATTTAAATTGGTCACACATGTTAATGGCTGCTGTATTGAACTGTGTATGCCAACCTGTTATGTGAAGCAGACATCAGGATGTCACTCTTCTGTTGGCAGCCCTGTGCCCTATATGAGAGATTTGACCTAGGACACACTAAGGACAGGCAAAGCGTGTTGAATCACAGTGGTTGTTGGAGTTTATTATGTGCCAGTAACTTATTAAACCATCCAAGAATCCCTTGACCTTTCCCATTTTGTAGATGAGTTAAGGAAGTAAAGGATAATGAGTGGCTGTATTGAATTGAGCTTGTGTCTTTCTGATTGTAAATCTTTTGTTGCGTTAGTGTTGTTTCCTCCATTGCGGGTGTCTTTCATGACTAGTTCCGCTTCATACCCACCCCTTATTGCCAGAGGATCATCTTTTTGCAGTACTCACCACAACACATACACCTTTTTTTTTCCCACATGGGACATAAATAGGGGCCAGTTGAAGTAAGAGAAGGATGTTTGCAGTTTCTTAAGCTAAATTTACTTCAAAATTATTTAAATTTTATTTCTGTATATGTATCCAATGGCTTCTGATAGAATACCATCTTATTTTTGTATTAGGAAATGCACTCACTATGCCCCAACTGGGTGATAATACATAGGTTCACTATTGAGATTGGTTCAAGGTTACTCTTAAGTTTTTCACGAGAGGCAATAGTTGACAATTTACTCCCTTGGAGAGTGCCTCTTGCTGTTGGGAAATCCCTGTTGTTACATTTTCTGCATTGGCTTAGAAATCCAAAAGCTTAAAAGGGCACTGTTGATAATGATAAGCCCCAAATTTGTCCAATGATCTCCCCGACTCCTCTAATCCATTGAATTTTAAGGGCAGTATTTTCATTTAGTTGAATCTTTAGTGCAGTTAAACTCAGTTTTTACTTTTCCATTGTGCAAAATATAACAATAAAAAATCACTAATGAAATATAAAAAAAAACCCTGCTTATTCCTCTAAGAAACAAAGAATTTCAGCTATGTCTAGAAATTATCGTGTGATTCAGATTCTTGGTTTCTACTTTCCCTGTTTCTTATTCCCTTTTCTTCCTATAAATAATATATACAAAATTTATGTAATGTAGGCCTTTAATAAGGTTAATGAGAAATACTTATGTAACTATTCCCTTAAACTCTTATTGTAGATGATTCAAAGAGCTCTATAGAAATTACTGAAACAAAAATGATTGTTAAAGTTTTGGTCATAATTGTTAGTACCAGTGTATGGAAATAGTATATGTAATACTCTTCTTGACTTGCTATGACTCTTCGGATGCGCTCCTAAGTATTTGTGATTTTCAAGCATCTTTTAATTATTAAAGAAGTAGGGTGAGGTATAACATGAGATTTAGTTTGGAGATTCTGGAGTATGTTTATTAACTTATTAAACTGACATTTTTGGTAATAAGAGTGGACAAAGTAATACAGCAACTTGAAGATCTTATAAATTCTTCTGCTTTTAAAGTCCTTATAGGAGCCGGGCGCTGGTGGCTCACACCTGTAATCCTAGCTACTCAGGAGGCTGAGATCTGAGGATCGCGGTTCAAAGCCAGCCCCGGCAGGAGAGACCGTGAGACTCCTATCTCCAATAAACTACCAGAAAACCGGAAGTGGCGCTGTAGCTCAAGTGGTAGAGCGCTCGCCTTGAGCTGAAGAGCTTAGGGACAACGCCCAGGCCCAGAGTTCAAGCCCCACGACCGACCAAAAAAAAAAAAAAAAAGTCCTTATAGGATAAATTCTGTTAAGGTTCAAATAGAAATTAGTAAGGAAGAAATGTGCTTGGCATGCCATTTCAAGAGATGATAAAATTTTGCATATGGATTAATGCAGTTTGGAAATGCCTTGAACTTCTCCCTTTTTATTTTTAACTCTATTTTGTGTGTGTTCAGTTTTGTCAGAATCATGCAGGTTTAACTCTTGTGACCTAATAATTTCTGTAATCAAATGTATTATGGTTGCTAGAGTACTCAGAGTAATTACTAATTGTACTTTTAAAAACAGACTTATAATAAAAGTGCTAATAGTTGTGTCAAATGGGCATCAATATTGTCTTTTCACAGGTATGATCTTTCATGCTTAATCTGTTCGCCAATTTTTAATTACTCAGTGGTAGAGAAATTAGTGATTAAGGATTGTGTGAGAGACCTCACAGTGTGCAGGTTATTTAAAAGTAATGAAGTCAGTGTTTCCAGACAAGAAATATGGAACTTCACTCAAAGACACTCAAAAGTGAATCTGTAAAGTGCTGTCTGTATCAGTGCTTGTTCTCAGTATATGGGTAGAAAGGCATAAAAAGAGAATTTGAGTAAGCCTACAGCACTGAGTTGGCATGTATATTTTTATCAGTTGTCAAGTGTCTGGTGTGGTAATTGAAGTGATTGTTCACTAGATGGCGATAGACACCCTAAGATCATTAATCAATTAAAAATTTTATTCTGTGAACAATAGTGAAGACCATTTAGTGACTTATATCAGGCTTCGTTTTAAACTTACTAATACTGAAACTGTGAATGAAAGGTTGAAACTAGCCTACAGGAATATAGTAGTTGAATCTACTTAGTGATTAAAATAATGATGATTTTGAATCGTAAGTTCTATTGAAGAAATCATATCTGACCATAGAGGCTCCACACATGACTTCCTTAGTCACAGAACCAGAGGCTGATCTAAAGAGAATTGGAAATGATTTTGATAATTTTGCCTTATTGAATTTGTTATTTTTAATTGAGGAGTTTAAAATTTACTGTATATTTATAAGCATTCTCATTGTAATCCTTAGCATAGTGGTAATGTTTGTCTCTATGAAATAATTAGTACTTATGGACCTCAGTATTATTTTATTCCTATACTCAATTATTTTCTGTGCTCTTGAGAAAACTTTTGGATCAGATTTCTGATTCCATTTTTGAGTGAATATGTGCTCTAGTTTGAGTGTAGAGTCCATCCATGTTCATTTTCTTGCCTAGTAGGCTGAAATGAACCCTTGTTGGCTTGTTTGCAGGTGATCATAGACTGTCTAGTTTTCAGTTGTGTTCGGAGCTGAAATTTGTACATCCAAATCATTGCATGTTCCTATTCCAATCTGGGCTAGGCTTTCCATGATTCACTTGGTAATCAGGTAGCACTTGTCAGGAGCCCTGGGAAATGTCATTGGGACAGAAGGCTGTCTAGCCTTTGTTGTTGTCCATGATGGAGGAGGATTTTTCAATTATTGAGTGAGTTTCTCTATCTTTACCTGGGAAAGAATAGAGATTTCACTTTCACAATCCTTTTTTCTTTTGTTATATTTTTTATTTTAAAAGATTTCTTTAGGGGCTGGGAAGGTGGCTCAGTGGTAGAGCGCTTGCCTTGCATACCTGAGACCCTGGGTTTGATTCCTCAGCACCACATAAGCAAAAAGAAAAAAGCCGGAAGTGGCTCTGTGGCTCAAGTGGTAGAGCGCTCGCCTTGAGCTGAAGAGCTGAGGGACAGCGCCCAGGCCCAGAGTTCAGGCCCCACGACTGGACCAAAAAAAAAAAAAAAGATTTCTTTATTGAGATTAAGTAACTACATAAATCTCACAGTACTGTGACATAGTTATACTTGGCTAAAGTCATAAACATATTTTAACCTTCACAATGATAATCATCACCATTCTAATCTACAAAGTTTATGAACTCTACGAACATTAACATTAAAACTATTTCTTCCAGATCGGGTGATGTGTACATTTCTTTCCTTTTGCTTAGTATCAGCATTTCCCTCTTTCTCTCTCATTCTCTCCCTCCCATCACTGCCCTTGAGTTGCTTAGTTCATTTTCATCACTGTCCAGTGCAGTTGTTGGGCCCCTCTGCTGTATTTTTTTCACCTACTTTCCACTGTTTCTGTGTCCTCCTCCCATCTTTCCTCAGATGTGCACCTGTTTACACCATATATGAGGGCAAGAATATAGAATCATCTAAAAATGATAAGACATTAAGAAGAGGTCCTTTGTTTGTCTTTGGGGTTTTTAGTCTGTATATTTAATGTACATATGAACTTTTTCTTAAAAAAAAAATCTTCATTTTTTTTTTTTTTGTCTAAAGTTCAAAGCAAAATACCAAAAAGATGACTAAACACCATTTCCTCCCTACTCACTCTGTTTTTCCCCCCTCTTTAGCAGTAACTCAGGGTTGGTTTTGTGCTTTTCTACCCATATATTGTGCTTCTTGCCTGTGTGTCCCTCCTCCTCCCATTCTTTTTTTCCCCCTTTTTACAACATGTGTATATATGTGTGTATGTACATCTGACTCACTAAAAGATTTTACTGTCTATGTATCATGCGATATATATTTTCTTGTAAAAAGGTAAGGGGTCATCCTACTCTGTATACCATCACAATTTAAGTGTGTTCATCAATTTTGATAAGTTTTCAGATTTGACTCACTGTTAATTATCATAAAATATTCCATTGAATAAGCATGGTATACTTTTTCATTGTCCCTTTTTTGGTAAAGGGACAAGGTCTTACTATGTAGCTCAGGTAGACCTCAAACTAGTCATTCTCTTACCTCAGCTTCCTGAATGCTGGGATTGCAGGTGTATTTGACTGTGCTTGACCTTTATACATGATTTTCAGTTTCCAAGTTTTTCATAATTGTTTTTTGTTGTTTTTACAAGCACTGCTGCAGTAGGCAGTAACATCCAAACAAGAGTTTCTGTTTCACATTCCTAAAAGTAGAATTAATGTCCCCAAGCAGCATGGGATTTTATTGATAAGAATAATCATTTAATTTACTGTAATGAGCTAAATTCTTTTATGTAATCATCTTCAGCTACAGTTTTGATGGATAATCTATAAAGAATAAGAAGTGATTTTGATATAGTTTTTCAATTTTTGGTCTATGTTTTCTTTTTTTAATGTTATGTTGTACAAAGGGGTTACCACTCCATAAGTCATGTTATGAATACAGTGTTTTCTTCATCAGTATCACACCTTCTGTCATGCTCTGCATTTTTTCTGTTTTCCTGTCAAAGGGTTTAAATATTTGTCAATATGTTCAGAGTCCTTAGAATTGTACATCCTTGTCAGTATTTGTTACTATCAGATTTTTTTTGAGATAAAATCTCTGTGTAACCCAAGCTGGCCTTGAATTCACTATGAAGCCCAGACTAGCTGCAAGCTTGCTATCTTTCTACTTCTGTCTCCTGAATGCTGGGGTTACAGGCATGCTCCACCATGCCTGGCTTAGAATTTTTTTTTGTCAGTTTCATTACTGATAAGTGCTATCTTGCTGTGATTTTAATTTGTGTTCACTAGCTTTTTCATTAGGTTGGGAATCTTTTCATGTTTATTAACGCTTCTATTTTCTCATCTGAGTTGACTATATGAACATATATGTCCTATTTTGATGGATTGTATGCTTCTTGCTATTTCTTAGATATTCAAAAGCTAATCCTCATTTGGTCATTTGTGTTGAAGTCACTTTTTTTTAGTCTGTGGCTTGTCTTATAACTTCATTTGTGGTCTTTCACTGTGCAGAATTTTCTAATTTCAATGGTCAATAATTGATTTTTCCTTTTTATACTATATAGAATTTTTTTCTTAAGAAATGTTTTCTTTTGGTAACAGAAATTCTCTCTTATTTTCCTTTAAGAATTGCAAAGTTTGGGGCTGGGAATGTGGCTTAGTGGTATAGTGCTTGCCTCGCATGCAAGATACCCCTGCGTTTGATTCCATACCATATAAACAGAAAAAGCTGGAAGTGGATCTGTGGCTCAAGTGGTAGAGTGCTAGCCTTGAGCAAAAGTTGCTCAGGGACAGTGCCCAGGACTGGCAAAACAAAGAATTGCAAAGTTTGGTCTTTTTATTTAGATATTCAATCCTTCTGGAAAATATTTTTAGGAATAGTATAATTTAGAGGTCAGTTGTATTTGCTCATTTTACTCTTTGTGGATTTGGTGAACTCATTACTATGTTCCAGGTCCTGACAAACTGTGACTCTTGGCTAAATCTGCCACTGCCTGTTTTTGTAAATAAAGTTTTATTGGAACACAGCCATACCTATTTGTTTCTGACTGTGCTATAATAACAGAGTTGCATAGTTGCCACAGAGACTGAGTAACCTTCAATATGTAAACATGTATTGTCTAGCTGTGTACAGAAAAAGTTTGCCAGCCTCTGATCTAAAAGGATAATCATGTGAAATAGAAGAGTAACTCTTGTTTCTAACATTACCAGGCAGAGTTGGTGAAATAGAGGAATTATAATGAAGGTAGTAGGAAAGATGGCCATAAAAATAGATTTTGCAGTTTTACTGGCTCTAAATTGTCATGAGAACTTACAGCTTGATTAGAGTAAAGGGGAAGGTCTGTGAATTCCAAAAAGATTTCATGTAACAGTTTGTGTGTCTATGCATATGTGTGTATCTTCTAGGAAGCATAGCACAGAAGAGAATATTCACAGGAGATCAAGATGTGAAACTGGTAAAAAGAAAAGAAAAGAAAAAATTAATTCTTGTAAATGTATTTTTGCTCACTGTAGTGTGAAGGGAAACTACAGCCTCAAAAATGTGTGCTTTTTCCTATCTGAAACATGGCTGTGACTTTTCCTACCAGATCACACCCATGGAAACTGTGTGAGTAGAGGACAAAGGGTCCTCATTTGGTTTCCAGTGTTGTCATAGCCACCATTACAACTGCTTTTGACTTCAGCTAGCTTACTTACATTTGGGGGCGGGGTGGTCAGTCCTGGGGCTTGAACTCTGGGCTGGGGCACTGTCCCTGAACTCTTCAGCTCAAGGCTAGTACTCTACCACTTGGGCCACAGCACCAGTTCTGGGCTTTTTCTGTTTATGTGGTACTGAGGAATTGAACCCAGAACCTCATGCATGCAGGACAAGCACTCTACCACTGAGCCCCCTTCCCAGCCCTTACTTACATTTTGATTTTTTTTTTTTTTTTTTGAGCCATAGTCTCACTGTATAGCTCAGACTAGCCTCAGCCTCCTGAGTGCTGGGATTGGAGATGTGAATCACTATGCCTGGCCCTTGATTTTTTTTAAACATAAAGTTAGTATGAGGATTTTTAAAGCTGAAACAAAAGATTAATATATTTTGGTAGATATATTTTATGTAATTATAGATGATCACTTTTCTAGCATCATGCTTGCTAGTAGGCAGAATTAGATGCCAGAGAAACTTTACATCTCTTTCTGTTATATTTCAGGGATGTTTGGGTTCTTAATTTATTGCACCTTCTTTAGAATTGATAGTATTCAATTTTATTAATTTGTATTCTATCAGTGCACTCATTACATTTCATGTCAAATGAGTTCAAATTCTTAGTTCAAATTAATAGTTATTTTAGAACCTAGGTTTGTTTCATTTATTATTGAATTCTATAGAAACAGCTATCTTCAGTCAAGTAAGTGGCATATTAACCGCAGATCATTTATATTGATTAACTTGTACTAAGGAGTATCTCCATTTGCTTGGCCATTTGTCTGTAGCCTTTCTATAAATTGATGGAAGTAATGTTGCTAAATAGTAAGATGAGAAGAGGAAGCACTACTCTGAAAACATTCCATGGAAGGCCAGGCAAGACTATAGTTAGTTAGATTGTTAATAATTTGAGAAATGAACATCAAAAATGGAATAATTCATGTATAGTTCTTTTCATATGTGATTCTTACAATGGACATATACAAAATATCCTTATATATGATATATAAGCATGTATTTATTATACAATTTCTTCTGTATGTATAGTTTAGTGTCCCCTTTGTTGTATTGTAGAAATCATTGAGCTCCACATAGACCTGATTTGAGAGCAATCTATATGGTAAACACTGAGTATTCTTTTTTTTCAAAGTAGCAAAAACTTCTGACTGGGAACAACTCCAGTGTGACTTTACCACATTAGCACCTCCAGGATGCCTGGATATTGACTTTTTTGTGCCCTTTGGCCTTTTGGATATTTGAAAGATATAAGTATAGAACGTCACAACATGATTGATGTTAAGAGGCAGCTGGGAAGAGAAATACAGGATGGGTCAAACCCAATTCTGCTGTGAAACAGACCTGGGTCTGTGACTGTAAAACAAGAAAACTTTATCAAGGAGAGCATTTAGATATTCTCTCATTTATTCCCTTTGCATGTACTCAAGTTTTTGAATGGTTGCCACATCTTTATCTTACCTGAGCTTTGGGGTACTCACACATTGGCCCATATGCCATGATTATATGTCTTTGTCTAAGGAGGAGCATCCCTCTAATTTGATTTCTTTTTCTTCTTTTTTTGTTGGTCATGGGCTTGAACTTTGGGCCTGGGTACTATCCTTCAGCTCTTTATCTCAAGGCAATCCCTCTATCACTTGACCCACAGTGCCACTTCTGGTTTTCTGCTGGTTAATTGGAGATAAGAGTCTCATGGACTTTCCTGCCCTGGATGACTTTGAACTGCGATCCTCAGATCTCAGCCTCCTGATTAGCTAGGATTACAGGCATGAGCCACTGGCGCCCATCTGCCCTAATTCTATTTGTAAATATTAGTTGCAGTAAGAGATTGTCCTATAGTTGTGGTTAGGCCTTGTAGTCTTTTATTAAACATTAAAAAAATTATCTTTAAAGCTAGGAACTGGTGGTTCATACCTGTATTCCTAGTTGCTCAGGAGGATGAGGTCTGAGAGTCATGGTTTGAAGCCAGACCAGGCACGAAAGTCCATGAGACTCATATCCTATTAACCACCAGAGAATGGGAAGTGGTGCTGTAGTTCCAGTGGTAGAGCAATAGCGTTGAGCAAAAGAGCTCAGGGCTTAGTGCCCAGGCACTGAGTTCAAACCCTGCGGCTGACCCCCCCCCCCCCCCCCCCCCAAATACTATCTTTAAGTAGTTGTATAATGGGATTTTGGTTCAGCATGTCAATTTATGAATACAATGCATCTTGATCAGCGTCACTATTTCTCCCCCCTCCCCACCTCTCTAGTCTTTCAGCATCTTTTTTCAATTAAATACCTTTGGAGTTCCGTCATCGGAATTTTCTTATTCTCGATTTATATGCGTGCCTTTTTCACTTGTGCATTGGATTCCCTCCCTCCTCTTTCTCCCTCCCTCTGCCTCACGATCACTAGGCAGGCCTCTACTAATATGCCACTCCTCTCGCCTTTTCATGTACTAGTTATTTTAAGATAAGGGTCTTGCTTTCTGTTCAATCTCATGCCTGGACCATGCCCCTCCTGTTTACGCTTCTTGCAGTAGCTGAGAGGACAGGAGAGCCACCATGTTCAGCTTCTTCTGTTGAGATGAAGTGTCATGAACTTTTTTTTTTTTTTTTTTTTTTGCTAGTCCTGGAGCTTGAACTCAGGGCCTGGGCACTGTCCCTGAGCTTCTTTTGCTCAAGGCTAGCACTCTACCACTTGGGCCAGTGTCACTTCTTGCTTTTTCTGTGTATGTGGTACTGAGGTATGGAACCCCCAGGGCTTCATGCATGCTAGGCAAGCACTCTACCACTGAGCCACATTGCCAGCCCATCCCCCACTTTTTTTTTGGGGGGGGGGAGCTTAGAGTGGTCTGGAGTTTTGATCATCTCAATCTCAGCTTCCTCTGTACTGGAATGACAGGGTCAAGTCACCATGCTCAGCTATTAGTTGAAAAGGGGTCTTTTGAACTTTTTTTCTTTGCTGGTCGTGGGGCCTGAACTCTGGGCCTAGGCACTGTCCCTCAGTTCTTCAGCTTAAGGCTAGTGCTCTGCCACTTGAGCCACAGCGCCACTTCCAGCTTTTTCTGCTTATGTGGTGCTGAGGAATTGAACCCAGAGCCTCAAGCATGCAAGGCAAGCACTCTACCACTGAGCCACCTTCCCATCCCTCTTTTGAGCTTTTAACCTAGGGAGGCCTAAAAAAACTGTTAGTCCTCCTGATCTCAGCCTTCCTAGTTGCTAGGATTATAGACATGAGCCACTGAGTGTGGCTGGATTTTTTGTTGTTGTTGTTGTCGGTCGTGGGGCCTGGCCGCTGTCCCTCAGCTCTTCAGCTCAAGGCTAGCACTCTACCAATTGAGCCACAGCGCCACTTCTGGCTTTTTCTGCTTATGTGGTGCTGAGGAATTGAACCCAGAGCCTCATGCATGCTAGGCAAGCACTCTACCACTGAGCCACCTTCCCAGCCCTGGCTGGATTTTTTAATACCACCTTGTCAAGTGAAGTTCCATAAACTAGTATCAATACTTAAAATTATTTTCTTTATTAACAAAAACCAAACCGGAAGAAAAAAGCCTTCATTTCAGATTATCTTTGTGTTTTTCGATCTTTACTTGTATCCATTTGGTAAGAGATCATGCTTTAGATATGTTTGTGTCCCACCTAGCCCTTGGCCTCACACAGCAGATGCTTGTTTTATCTCTGAGATCATGTTTACCATGTGTTGCTGCAGTTACAGATGGGTAGGTGTGGAAGTGGCACAACATTTTTAAATGGGGTTTTGGCATTTAATATCATTTTGAGTTGATAAGAATGACTAGACAAGAAAAAGGATACTTTTGTACCTTTATATAAGGAGGTCTTATTTGAGAAGGCAGAGATGAGGTATTTTTGCTTTTATATTTTGCCCTCTTAATTATTGAAGCCATTGAGAATGTGGCTAAGGCTGAGAAGATAGATAAATAGTATCAGACTGACCTTGCATCGGTGCCATGCCTCTACTTAGATAGATTAAGTTTAATTACCTTGAGTTGAATTGCATAGATTGAGTCCATGGCAATCTCTTTCTTTCGTTTCCAACCCGCATCAGAACAGGTGACTTTCTGTTAACCCACATTCATTTCACTTTCTCTGTATGCGAAAATTTCACATAAACCTATTTTAGTGTATGTTTTTTTTTTTTTTTCCACAAGCCGCGTGTTATTTGACAGGTGTTCTAAAGCTCCTTGCTTTGGCAGTGAACCAAGATGACAGAGCAGTAATGATTTCAAAAGTGCTATTCCCTCCTTGTTAAGAGACAAAAAGAAGTGTGAAGTTATTAACCACTATTCACTAGTGGCATGGAAACTGGTGTAAGGTTTAATTATCTTGTTCTACAGTTGGTCTGCATAGGTTATTTCCTGGCTAATACTACTCTTAAGGAAAGTGAAAAAATACCATATAACTTTACTATTTTTCTCCCACTTCTTAGGCCTTTCACTTTTCACAGATTATAGGTAAATAGACTGAAGAGAAAGGATTACTTAAAACCCAAAATAATTGACCTTTTCTGCTTCATAGGATTTCCCTTTTCATCTGCCCAGGTAATAGATTTATGGGTGGCATGGCAGCACTGAACGACCTTGCAAATTCCCAATCCTCTACCTCCAGATGAATTAGATGCCCAAGTGTTTGCATCTGCAGTGTGCATGATGTTACTACACTGTCTGCTTACTTTATCCATGCTGGGTATATTTAGTGCTAATTGGAAGAACCTTCTTTTGGCAGCCTGTGCTGTCTGGTGGCTTGAGCATATTTTTCACAACAGTAGAGTCAGGCGCATTAAAGGCATAGCCATGTGAAATTTAAAAACAAGCTCCTTGTTCTTATGGCTCAGGACTGGTTAACTGAGGGAAAACCAATAGAATAGTGCCTTCTGTTTGTGTTTAATCATTTCAGTGGGCAGCGTGAGCCTGTGTCTTTTTGCCAGATCATAAATACTGTGTTAAATTACAGTGAGCCCAGTTTGGTAAGTTGTGGGAGTTTTAGAAGGCGGAGAGAATAGTTTTATTTATGTGTATATGTGTGAAGACACCATTTGATTTTAAGCCAGAGATTCCTGGCCACTGTAGTCATCATTTTAGCGATCTTGTACTTACTTTAAAATTTAATGTTATCATTGGATTATACAGCTGTCCTTGTTTCCTTAGTAGTATATTTGTTGTGTGTGGTTGAATTAGCTTGTACCCCTTTTAAATTTGAACATATTAATCTCAAAATCTAAAAATTTCCATCTTTTAAAAAGCAAGATGCAATAGAACATACCCGAAAGTGAATCCTTACATTTTTTAAAAGAGCAGCCAAATTTGAGTGATTTTTAGGAAGTTT
Organism: Dipodomys spectabilis; assembly: GCF_019054845.1. Classification (NCBI taxonomy): domain Eukaryota; kingdom Metazoa; phylum Chordata; class Mammalia; order Rodentia; family Heteromyidae; genus Dipodomys; species Dipodomys spectabilis. The sequence goes on along the minus strand of NW_024871203.1, from coordinate 1,208,510 downwards.
ATGTGTGGTCTTCAGAATTCTACGAAGTACTAATTTATCCTAATGGATTTGGACTTATTTTTCTATCTGTTCTTTTTGGCTTTATTTATTTTGTACATTTAGCAAATGAGTTTGCCATTTTAGGGCTAGTGATGAGAATCTTTTGCCTTCAGGCTAAGAGTGGGGATGGAAGTAGAACAAAGATATTAGATTTCTTTCATAATTGGAGTGTCAGACATTTGGCTATATTTACTCCAGGGGCTTTTTGCCCCCGCTGATATAGCTATGGGCTACTTTTTGAGCCCCGGGTAGGAGTGTGTGTGCATTCCCTGATGGGGGTAGTGACAGTTGAATAGCTCATAGGCTATTAATAATGTACATTGTTCCCAAGGACTCATGTAATATTTCTGAGCACCGGCCAGCAGGGCAGAGTGTAGGCTAATTAAGTTGGACTAGATGGCATGATGTGATTGTCAGCTCATAATTTAATCATAGGAAAAATCTGGATATTTCTTCTTTAATGTATCCTGATTGGGCAGAGAAAAATAACTTGTTTTCAGAAGATTGACTTAGAATGAGTAATATATTTAATTCAATTACTGGATCTCGCTTCATAGTTGTAATATTTGAGAGAAATGACATTGTTTGTGACTTATTGGTTGGAGATGAAAGTTGAGTAAGAGATTAGGAGATCAAAACTTGTAATTAACTAGTGGTAAACAAAGAAACGGTCTTCTGTAGGCACAAAAAAAAAAAAAAACCACACAAAAATGTCGGTGTATGCATTGGAAGAAGCTTTGGACTAGATGGTAAGGGTGTCATAGTCATTCATTTGCTTTGTGTGGCTTTTTTTTTTTTTTTTGCTGGTCCTGGAGCTTGAATTCAGGGCCTGGACACTGTCCCTGAGCTTCTTTTGCTCAAGGCTAGCACTCTACCACTTAAGCCACATGCCCATTTCTGGATTTTCTGTTTATGTGGTACTGAGGAATAGAACCCGGGCTTCATGCATGCTAGGCAAGCACTCTACCACTAAGCCACATTCCCAGACCAAATATTATTTATACCAAAACTGTGTTTTTTTTTTGTTTTTTTTTTGGGTTGGTCACAGGGCTTGAACACAGAGCATGGGTTCTGTCCCTGAGCTTCTTAGCTCAAAGGTAGTACTCCACCATGTGGAACCATAGCTCCACTTCTTATGTGGCTTTGAGCAAGTCATCCTGCCTGTGTGTTTCACTTGGCAAAGGGTGCTAGATGATAGTGAGTGCTGCACTGAGGGCATTGGGTTCAAAGCACATTAATAGTAGCTCATGTGTTCTTCAGAATAACCTAGAGGAAGCAATTATAAGGCATTGAGCACCCTATCTACCAGGTGGTGGCTATGGTGCTGGTAAGTTTTAGGTAATCGAGGATCTTGTGCTCATGAAGTTTTTATTCTGGCAGGTGATAGCTATTAATGAAATGGACAAATGAATCATTTTGCTGTTTTGAAAAAGTGCAAAAAAAAAAAAAAGAGAGCATTATTTCTTAGTGCTGGTAGCAAAGCCCTTGATATAAACTATAAAAGCAGAAGATTCCTAAGTCCATGACACCTGAAATAATGAGATCTATAGAGTGTGGGCTAGAGTTAACTAGGTAAAGGGTTGTATAACAAATATTCCAAAAATAGTGTGTACAGAGATCTTGTGTGGTGGGTTGAAGCCTGCCTGAGTTGAAGAAGTCAGAGTGGATGAGGAGAGCCTGATTAGTAGGCTATTATTAGAATATTCCAGGTAAGGTGTGGTAGTAGCTTGGCTGGTATAATAGTATTCATGGGGAGAGAGAAGAATCGTGACATGACAGAGATAGAAGAGGAAAACAGCCCACAAAACTTGGTGATCAATTGGATGTGGAGTTTAGGATGGGAAATGTATTAAAGTCAGCTTCCTTTCTGACGTAAGCATGCAGATAGAAGGGGTGCCTTTGACTGAGGTGAAGAGCATTGGAGGATGACCAGGTGCAGGGCAGGGAAAAGGTATGATGAACAGTTTGATCTTAGACATGCTGTTTTAAAAATATTTTTATTTTTAACTAACATAGTAATTGTACATATTTGAGACATAGTACCACATATATATGGAATACAGTGTTACAGATATGTGTCTGTACACGTATATGTATATAATAGATATCTCATAAATATATGAGTTTGATATATGTTTATATGTTTATGTATATATACATACACACACACACACACATATATATATATATATATATATATATATATACATACATACACATACACACCCACACATGTCAATTTTTGTCAGCCCTAGTTATCCTAATACATTGTAGAATATTAGAATTTCTTCATCTTGTTGAACTGTACCCTGTAATGGACGTATTAATTTTGAAGTGGCAGGATATGAATTTGGGAGTTGTCAGTATGTGGGGGTAAATTAAGCCTTGGACATGGGTAAAATTATTTTGAAATAGAGGAAAGAGTAGGAAGAGAAGTGGGTGTGTGACTGAGTTTTATGGATCCCCAGCTTGGTGGAGGAGGATAGGCGTAAGAATTAGGTTGTTAAAAAATAATCAGAAAAGGAGGAAAGGTAGGAATAGGTATTGTGGAAGCCTGAAAAGAGTGTTTGAAGGAGGTAGTGGGCAACTGTGACAAAGAGACGGTGCCTGTTAATTTGAACATTTTCCATTGATTTTTGAGGCAGGGAAATAAACAATTCCCTCCTATTAATGCTTCACTTTGAGTGCAGCCATGGTGGTGAGTCTGAATTGCTGTAGGAAGATGTTAAAATTTTCCATAGGTCATAAATAAGGAGTTTGAGGCCTGGAAGATGGAACTACGGAACACCTCAACTGAGTGACAGAACTGGAATCCAGGCCTTGCCTTAGGAGCCTCAACCTCCTTCCTCTAACCATTATACTCTACTCCTCCAGTTTCCTGGCTGAGCAGGTTAGCCTGGGAACTGAAGAGGAAAACAGGGAAAGGGCTTTGCTTTCCCCTGAGGTGAGAACCCACTGGCTAGCTATTTATCCTCTTTGAGTCTCAGCTTCCATCTTTTAAAAACAATCCAATGAGTTGTTGCGCAAATTCAGTGAGGTAATATGTGTTGATGGCTTTGTGCATGTTTGATGCATAATAAGTACTCAGTGAATGAATGTTAGCTAGAACATAAATAACTCTTCGTTGTTTGTATGTGCCCTCAGAGCCTCTTTTACATTCAACCATGTTTTTTCTTTTACTGGAACACTTAATAGTCTGCTCTGAAAAGACCAATTTATATGCTATTTGCTAAATTATTTTCCAGTTTCTGTTTTTCCTTTGCCATTTCTTCTGCTTTTTGTGCCTTTGACCACCTACACTACTAATTTCTGTGCATTCTCGTTGAGTTTTCTTTTAAAACTCACTTTCCATGACTTATTTAACCTGATCTTCCTTAACTCCCCAACTTAATGTTACGCTACCTTCATTCACTCTTAAAAGTTTCACAAGTTTGTTCCTTCCATTTTGCTAAATAAAAAAATTCAGGGGGCAGGAGTGATTTTTAATATCTTTTAGTAGTACCAGTTAAAGTGCTTAAAGTGGTGAGCACAAAATGGTAAACTTATTTTTATCTCAGAACTAGGTTTTGCTTTGTCATTTTCTTTTCAGCCTATTCCTAAGATCTAGTAAGTCCCGCCTATTTGATCTCGAAAGTATTCAAATCACCTGTTTCTTTTTATTGACACTGCCATCCCTATGATTAGGTCAGGCCACCAAATCCAGTTCTAATGTAGCAAGTAGAAATACACACACACACACACACACACACACACACACACACACACACACACACACACACACACACACACACACACACACACACACACACACTGTGTGTGTGTGTGTATTTCTACTTGCTACATTAGAACTGGATTTGGTGGCCTGACCTAATCATAGGTGTGTGTGTGTGTGTGTGTGTGTGTCATGGGGCCTGAACTCTAGGCCTGGGTACTGTCCTCAGCTCTTCAGCTCAAGGCTAGCACTCTACCACTTGAGCCACAGTGCCACTTCCGGCTTTTTCTGCTTATGTGGTGCTGAGGAATTGAACCCAGGGCCTCATGCATGTAAGACAAGCACTCTACCACTGAGTCACCTTCCCAGCCCCCTAGAACTATATTTTTTAAGGTATAGATGCATCATCATGTCCTCCAGTGGATTCCCATCTCACTTCATCTTGCACTACAAGGTCCTATGAAGTTTGCTTCACCTCACCTTTGTGTACCTACTCACTAACTTCCAGTCTGGCCTGGTAGTTGGAGATGGAGTCTCTCAGACTTTTCTGCCCAGGCTGGCTTTGAACTACTTTCTTCCAGGTCTCAGCCTTCTCAGTAGCTAGGATCATAGGTGTGAGCCAGCTGGAATGGAATTCTTAAGATTAGCTGATGAAACAAGGGTAAAAAGATGGGAATGAGGAGGAATGCTTCTTCCTGTCATATATATTGTGTAATTAAATGATGGCAGCCTTCCACCACCACTGAAACTTGAAGTGGTCCCAAAACATTATCTGTGTAGCTTGTCTGCGACACTCTTCACTTGCTAAAATGTTGAAGGTTGTAGATTGTTCACCTTAAGCAGAATAAACAAATAGATGCAGAAAATGTCTTCAGTAATCTTTGCTTGATGAGCAGAAGCTAGTGGTTGTTTAGAACAAATAAAGGAGATAAAAACTCCCCTAACTTTTATTTACCAATCAGATTGCAAAGGAAAAAATAGCCTATTTTTAGACTGAGGCTTCAATTATGCTAAGCCTCGAAGATAATGAAACAGTCTGACACAAAAGAGTGTGGTGACGCAAATTTGTGTGGTGAAATTCCAATACATTCACTGACTTTTTAGGATTCTGCACAGTGAATATTAAGCTCCTAAAGTGTTTGTTGCCCGGAAACAGTGCTTTATTCTTTTTACATGCAGTGTAATGAAGTGAACCTGTGTTGTAATTTGTTTCTCGAAAGGAAAAGGGGAAATTAACACACAACATCCATTCCTGCATCCTATCTTTGGCCTTTTATGTGTGCCTTTTATGTGCTGAAGCCACCAAGTCTGTTGTCGGTAATGCTGCATATTGCCTCCTGTCTTGGCCACTCTAATTTTTCTTAATGCTCTATCCAGTAGGAGTTTCCAGTTTTTCCATTTAATTTTATATTATAGATTTGGCAGAATTTGGAGGCTTTTCTTTTCTGCCATTCTTTTCTTTGTGTAAGAATTATGCTTAGCTTTTCCGCTCCCATTCTTTCTTAATCATGTCAGGTGATGCCTTTCCTTGGAACTAATTAGTTTGGGAGGTTTAAGTGAAATGTGTGCTGGCACTGGACCTCGTTGGCTGAATTAGTGGAAGTTGGCTATTAGTGCTCACCCAGTCTCATGCCGCCTTTCCATTTACAGGTTTGGTAATATGCTTCTGGGTTTTTATTTTGCTACTTGTGGTTGTTGTTCTGAAATGAACCTGGAGTACTGAATACTCATGCGCTTTTTGTTTCGGAACCCTGCTGTAACCTGGATCCTAAGAAACCTAGATTCGGGAGCTTGGCCATCTTCCATTTCATCTCAGGACTTTCTTTTTCAAAGCAGTCACCTAAGAACTGAATGCAGGAAGGCAGAAAAAAAGACCTATCGACCTCAAGGAGCCAAAGTTGAAAGCCTCTGGCAACGGTGGTTTGTGGTGGGGTTTGATTAAGTGGGGGGGAACAGAGGATATGAAGGGGATGAAAGGGCTCCTCATTAGATTCACACTGAAGTGCATCAGGGTGACCTGTGGAAAAGCTGAAAACATAAAGTAGCAATCAGGCGATTGGTAAAGGATAGCCTAGTTGGATGAAGTGGAGGCTTGGAAATTTCTGGCTAGGTGCCTGCAATCCACATTCACTATTTACTCTATTTCATTTAATCTCCCACAACCCTGCAGGAAGGGGAAATTATCCCTTTTTACAAATGAGGATAAAGTCTCAAGGGATTAAGTAAATTGCCAAGGTCTCTTTATTTGTAAGTGACTAAAATGATCATGGCTTCTCATATTTGTGCCATTCTTCTCAAATACTGGGAGCAGACACCAGCTGTTTCTATCATCTTAAGCTTAGTGAGTAGAGCACAAGGTGGTATGACCACTGAAAAGGCAAGGCCAGCTTTTTTGTTTGTTTTGCCAGTCCTGGGGCTTGAACTCAGGGCCTGGGCACTGTCCTCAAGCTTCTTATGCTCAAGGCTAGCACTCTACCACTTGATCCACAGCACCACTTCCAGCCTTTTCTGTGTATGTGGTCCTGAGGAATCAAACCCAGGGCTTCAGGCATGCTAGGCAAGTACTCTACCACTTGAACCCAGGGCTTCATGTTTGCTAGGCAAGCACTCTACCACTAAGCCACAGTCTCAGCCTCGAGGCCAGCCTTTTTTTTTTTTTTTTTTTGGTTTTTTGCTACTGAACTTCAAGTGCACATTTGAAGGTCCAACTTTAGTTGAATCATCTGGCCTATTGTGGGCCAGGTACACAATTAAATTCTAGGGACACAAAAGGGAGTAAGACTAGAGTCCCTGATATATACTGCATATATACTGTATCTAAGAGTAGAGGGAAAGTAAAGACATCAACTTATGAATGAACTCTGTACCACAGATAAAGAATATTTGCACTAAGGGAAAAAGGAAAATGTTATCTGGAAGTTGGAGATTGATACCCAGGTTCATAGAACAATTCTACCTGTTGAGTTCCATGGATTATTTGGTCATCACAAGTATTTGCCCAGAGAGCTTATGATATGTTGTCTTTGCAGAGGGAGGTGAAGCCAAAGAAAAATCATGTGAAAGGATCTCACAACCGTTGAGACATCTCTTTTCTACGTAGAGGTTCAAATTTAATTTCCTTGAGTAGCAATTATGTGTATGTGTGTGTGTGTGGCCAATGAAGACTTTTCTATTTCTATAGCTAGTAAACATTCCTTCCTTCCTTCCTTCCTTCCTTCCTTCCTTCCTTCCTTCCTTCCTTCCTTCCTTCCTTCCTTCCTTCCTTCCTTCCTTCCTTCCTTCCTTCCTTCCTTCCTTCCTTCCTTCCTTCCTTCCTTTCCCTCCTTCCCTTTTTTCCTTTCTTCCCTTTCTCTCTTTCTTAGGTTGTGGGGCTTGAACTCAAGGCTTGGGCGCTGTCCCTGAGCTTTTTTGCTCAAGGCTGGTACTCTGTGACTTTAAGCTTCAGCCCAACTTCTGGTTTTTAGGTGTTTAATTGGAGATATGAGTCTCATAGCCTTTCCTGCCCAGACTGGCTTTGAACCACAGTCCTCAGATCTCAGCCTCCTGACTAGCTAGCATTACAGGCTTATGCCTCGAGTGCCTGGCTCTTTTTCTTCATTTTTAAACTCCTCAAGGTGTAGCTTCGCTCCCTCCTGCCCTATCCCCCTTGCTTCCCTTACCAAGCAGGGCAGAGGGGATCCTAATTTCACCTCAGCCATTAAGATTCCATTTAGCACAATGGCTTTCATCTAATTGACACTCTTATGAGGTGCTTCGTCATGGAGCAATAGAATTTTAAATCTTCCTGTGATTAATTCATATTGATAATTTGGACGGCTGCAAGGTGCTTTGTTTTCATGAGGTAAAAAGTTGTTGTTTTTTCACTGTCAATAATAACAAAAAGAATCGATGAATCATCAAATGTAAATCAAAGTCCAAGGTGAGTGAAAAAAAATACTTGGAATAGTGAAGGGTTCTTTTTATAAATGGTCTTTCAGTCAGACACACTATATCTCACTGGATGCTGAATGCTGAAGGCACTTGTGATTCCTAGCACAGTGTCTCACGCTTAGTGTAGGATCAGTGGAGAATAGCACAATTATGAAATGAGTATTGGCATTTCTGAGGAATGCAAGATAGTAGGTGTTTTGTTTACCAAACTTGGAAATCACTTCATAGGACAGATTAATCTTCAGATCTTTTTGATCACAGTAAGATGGAAGTTGTATGGGGGAGATAACATCAAGCTAGGAAGATCAGACAGGATGTTTCATACACTGTCAATACTTTAAAAAAATAGTACTAAAACAGTACTTAAAGCGGACATTGCTCTTGGCCTGAAGGTGATATTCTTTAGCATCTCATAGAGTAAAAAGGGGACAAACTTTTCAAGTTTTTTTTAGGGTAGAAATAGCAGGATTATAAATTCATAACTCTTTTCATTTGGGATACAGATTACACTACGTCAGGATTTTGTCAAGGTTTTTTTCAAGGGTTTCTGTCTAGAAGACTGACGAAGTGAGCATTAATTCTGATTTCTAAAAGATGAGCTCTACATAATTAGAGACGACTGAGCTACACAAAATCGGTCTAGAAAAGATTGTAGTTGCTTTCCATTGCATTTTGTTTGCATTTTATGGCAATCACCAAGGATCAGTATTGTCTCACCAAGCATAGGCTTTATATATATATCTATATATTTTTTTTCTTTTTGGCTTTCTATTAGGTAAGATCACACAAAAGTGCTTGGTTTGAAAGTCAAAAAGAGTTGAATATTAACAATTTCATATGATTCATCCTAATAGGTTTTCTTTTCTTTTTTTGTTGGTCGTGGAGCTTGAACTCTGGGCCTGGGCGCTGTCCCTGAGCTCTTCAGCTCAAGGTGAGTGAGTGCTCTACCACTTGAACCACAGAGCCACTTCCGGTTTTCAGGTGGTTAATTGGAGATAAGAGTCTCACGGACTTTCCTGCCCTGGCTGGCTTTGAACCACAATCCTCAGATTTCAGCCTCCTGAGTAGCTAGGATTACAGGCATGACCACTGGTGCCTGACTGGTGTTTTTTTTTTCCTGTTTGTAAAATTAATACATGTTTGTTACAGTACACTTAGAAAATATATAAAGATAGAGGAAAATAAAATTTACTTGTAGTCTGGCAACCTTATTTGTACATTCTCCTGTCTTTCCATGTATATACCTATCCACACATAAATATATATTCACCAGAATATTATCTAAAAGACCTATGTGGATATAATTCATTTTTGAAGAGTATCTTGCTGTTTAAATTCAACCTAATGTAAGCAGTTTTCTGTAATTATTTATAAGAACTATTAGTATTAGGATTTCAGCAGGTAGCTGTTATATTATCCATACCCTGATTTTAGGACATTCATGTTTTATAATGAAAAATAATATTACAATAGACTGCGTCACTGATAATGTCCATAGAGTGGATTGTCAAAACTGGTATTTCTAGATTAAAGAATGTGAACTCTTAAAATAATATTGAGACAATTAGCTGCTATTTCTTAGCAAAAGAAATAGGATCAGCTAATTTTGTTTTTCACCATTGATAGGATTAATAAACAATTTCACGTTGTTGGAATTTTGCCAAAAGGACTAATAGACTTTCTCATAGATTCCCTTGAAGTTCAGTTAAGCTAATGTGAATGGAGGGCAAATAGCTGTAGTTTGCAGAACAGTGTGCAGAACACATCCTCAAAAACTTTTCTTGATAGGCTATTGTCAACTGAGAGGGATATCTTTATTATGACGTGGTGAGGGTCAGTGACCCTGTTCTGAATGATGCTATTTGTAGTGATTTTGTTGAGAACAACTTGAGTTTAGCAGGTTTGTGGGTATCCCACAAAGCAAGAGGGAGGTGGTCATTCATTCTTTCCTACCAGAACTGTGCGTTCCTTGACCATGACAGCCAGGATGATACGAGCATTCCCTCTGAGGCCATAGTGTTACCTTTGTGGCCTTAGGCAGTTACCTGACCTCTCTGTGCCAATGTCATCAACCATAAAATGGAAACGAACAGACTATGTCATGTTTGTTGGGAAAATTAAATAAGTTATTAAATGTGAAGCACTAGCCCTTAATAAGTAAGTGATTACTGAAGGTTGGCTGTGATTTATTTAGCCTTCTTGGGGCTTGAACTCTGGGCCTGGGCACTGTCCCTCAGCTCTTCAGCTCAAGGCTAGCGCTCTATTACTTGAGCCACAACACCATTTCTGGTTTTTTGGTGGTTTATTGGAGATAAGAGTTTCACAGACTGCTGGGTGTCGGTGGCTCATGCCTGTAAATCCTAGCTACTCAGGAGGCTAAGATCTGAGGATCACGGTTCAAAGCCAGCCCGGGCAGAAAAGTGTGTGAGACTCTTATCTCCAATAAACCACTAGGAAACTGGAAGTGGTGCTGTAGCTCAAGCCGTAGAATGCTTGCCTTGAGCTGAAAAGTGCAAGGACAACACCCAAGCCCAGAGTTCAAGCCCCACGACCGACCAAAGAAAAAAAAGTTTCCACGGACTTTGGGGTGGCTTTGAACTGTGATCCTCAGATCTCAGCCTCCTGAGTAGCTAGGACTACAGGTGTGAGCCACTGGCGTCTGGCTAGCCTTCTTTTCCATAGTAGATAACACATAATTCCTAAGTGGGTGACTAAATTAACATCACAAAGACTTTGTAGATTGGTAGGATGAGTTTATACTGTTTTGTAACATTAGAAAGGATATAAAAAAGGATTGCAATTTACATACTTTGTAGTTTCCCAAAGTAGAGATATGGTTAATCCAAAGAAATGAGTAATAAGGAACTTTCTACCAAGTGGACCTACTCTGTAATGGAGTTTCTCTAGTGAAAGAATTCAAGGCGCGTCTTCAGACCAGTGCAAGTAATAACAGAACAAAAGAGTTCTGCTTTGGTCAGAGGTTAGACTAGATGACCTCTAAAGCTCCTTCCAAGTCAAGGCTGGTTCTGTGATTGTAAGTGGAACATGTGGGATTATCACAGAACATGCTGTAAGGCCCCATGAGTGCATCTTTGGAAAGGTTGGTGCTGTTAATCCAGCCCACCCTTGCTCTGTGACTGCTTTAGTTTCTTTCACCTGTTGTGTATTAGCCTCACGGCAGCCCATTCCTCAGCTTGGTTCAATCTTATGGCCTAACTTGGTGTCTCAGGCTGCATCCTTCTTAGCAGCAGTGCTTGTGAAATCACGTTTTTTCCGCAAACCTACCAAGCAAATATAAAGAAAATTGTCACTGGAAAGTGAATCTCACAAATGTTTTGAGAAAACAAGCAAAAGTTTTTGTCCGTGTTGGATATGACCTCGTAGGTTCATCAGGAGTAAAGGGTAAACTTTACCTTTTGCTCAGGAGATCTGGTGCTGGCCTTCTCTACTTGTGTTCAAATTCTCATCTCCTGAGAAGGAGTAATTGAGCCTCTACTGTTGTACATACTATTTGGGCATGTACACCTTGGTCCCAAATGACTTTTCTGTCACTCTAGACACTCAGTCCTTACATATAATCTATTGAAAGATAGCTTCAAAATAAAGTCAGTGAGCTGAGTGAGACCTTAACCAATTCTTTTTTTTTTTTTCCAGGTTCTTTACTGAATAATTTCTGACATACCTTGTAATTGTTTTGTGCTGCTCTCCTCATTTATAATATTTTGGAGCATTGGCTTTTTGCCACACTTGTCAAGAGTTTATGGGAGTTAATGACATGTAGTATATAAAGTTCTTTGAGATTCTTTCATGAAACTTGGTATTATCTTGAAAGCAAGAAGTTTAACTGTTCATTTGTTAGATAACTAGTGGGATTTTAAACAGATGTAATCATACCATGTCTGTTACTTCATGTATTTGATGATACGTTCAAACTTACACTGCTCAAATTTTAAGAGAGGTGACTTTTTCTTTTCTTTTTCCTGTTTATATGAAACCCATTATTAGGGAATGCCTTGGGGGAAAAATTGGGAATCAAATCTCTGAAAAAATTCAATTCTCTATATGTTTTTAATGTTTTCACTTGTTCCTAATTTTGCAACTTGTGGTTGAAGTGAAGAATTCCTGGCATTACTGCATTTTCCTGTTGATCTCCCCCCACTCTGTGTGTGTGTGTGTGTGTGTGTGTGTGTGTGTGTAGTTTGAGAAACACATGCTGTACAGTGAGGGGTCCAAAGGATTACTGGTCTGTGGGTCAGATAGGTTAATATGTTTCAGAGAAAGCATCTGTGGAATTTTACAGTGGATGCTCTTTTGTAGACATATTAATTTTACTCCTTTTGAATAGTATCATTTTACCAGTCAGAATGCAGAGCATGCAAATGCATTATGGGAGCCCTTTGAAACCGTGATGTACACACAGACACTCTGGGGATGGTTCTGATACTTTCAAGGCCTAGGGTCTCATTACATGTATTTTCAGCAAGTGTGTTAAGTCCTCTGCCTTAAGAAGGCTTTGCTTCTCCTTTTAATCTTTAGAATTTATAAAACCAACAGCTTTGTAGGCTTCTGTAGGAGGATTGGACATAGAGTCCTAAAAGTTCTGTAATGCAGAAGCTGTAGCGACAATTATATCTGTGTTTACTTACTCCTGTCCTTACACTGTTGTGTTTTTTTTTTTTTTTGGGGGTGGGGGTGGGTCCGGTCATGGGGCCTGAACTCTGGGTCTGGGCGCTGTCCCTCAGCTCTTCAACTCAAGGCTAGCGCTCTACCACTTGAGCCACAGCACCACTTCCGGCTTTTTTCTTTTTGCTTATGTGGTGCTGGGGAATCGAACCCAGGGCCTCAGGCATGCAAGGCAAGTACTCTACCACTGAGCCACCTTCCCAGCCCCTTGTCCTTACACTGTTATCTGAACAGTGTAGAACTCTGCAAAATAATTAAAATAATAGCGACAGAAGATGTTTGTGTGTGTGTGTGTGTGTTTTGCAGTGCAGTGGTAAGCTCTGTACCACTGAGTTATTCTCAGCCCTGGAAGATGCTTTTTAAAGATTACTTAATATTAGACATACAGATTTATTTAGGCTGAAATGAATTTTATAATGCAACCTTTTCACTTTACAAATGAAAAAAAAAATAAGCCCAGAGTCTAGCTAGTATCAAGGCTGATAAAAACAAAACAAAAAATACAGGCTGGGAAAGTGGCTTAATGACAGAGTGCTTGCCTAACCTGCATGATGCCCTGGGTTCAATTCTTTAGTACCACATAAACAGAAAAAGCTGGCAGTGGCACCATGGCTCAAGTGGTCGAGTGCTAGCCTTGAACAAAAGAAGCTCAGGGACTGTGCCCTGAATTCAAGCCCCAAGACTGGCAAAAACAAAAACAAACAAAAAAATCCCACGAAAAAAAACCCTGCCTAAACCGGAGGAATCTTCCATAAAACTAGATCTGATTGGATTTCAGCTATTCTAATGTCTGTTGTAGAACACCACTTCACTATTTGGAAAATACTGAATCACCATATAAGAAAGAGAATATCTTTAAAGCAATGTAGTTGTGGAGAACATAGTCAAAGTAGGGTTTCCAATTTGTTTTAAGTAACTTCAGCTGTTTCATAGTCTTCACAACATCTGAGCTGACTTTTTTTTGTCCACTTTTTATCCAGTTAACAGAATGCTTACTCTTTTATTGCCACTTAAAAGTCATCTGGAAGACTCATGCTGATAATATAATGCATGGTGAAGGAGGGGGGTAAAGTAGGAAAACATAATTATTGCATGCACAGTTATTTAAAGGCTCTTTACTCTTCTCTCCTTTATCTTTTCCCCAGCTTAGTTGGGTGGATCTGATTTATATAGCTATTTTCTCCCCTTTTCTTTTCGGAAATTGGGTAAGAACTGCAAAACTCTTCAGGAAAGTATGTAAATGGTTGCAAAGCATGTGAAAAGACAGTGGTTTGAACATTTCTCAATCTTGTTATAAATCTAGAGCTTACAGAATTGTACTTAAATATTTTCCATAATCTGAGTTAAGGGCAGATTTCTATTTGGTGTTGATGACTGTCAAAACAGTTTCCCAAGAGCTATTGTCATGCGTGTGGGGCTTCATTTTCCTGAAGGAGAAACTGCTTTGGCTTATCTCACTGTGTTTTTATATGATATTTTCTCAAGTGCTTATAACATTTAATGAATTTAGTTGAGAATTTTGGCAACCGGTAAGTTGCATGAGAAAGAAATTGAGTGCCTTGAAACTATTTAAATATAAATGATGGCAAAACTTAACCATTATTTTGAAATTGTGACTGAGTCTGATCTAGGTTGAAGACAAGTTGTAACTATTTTGTTATTCATTTTCTTTTTGGCCAGAATTGCTTTTCTTTCTAATTCAAGTAAATCTTTTCTTTAAGCCTTGGGAATTACTTCAGAACAGTTTATTATTTCAGTTATTGATGGACAATATTCTTAGGATTGAGTGGTCAAGATATGTGCTTCTCCAATGGAATCTGAAGCTTTCGTAAAGCATTTATTATTTTTTTATTTTTATTTGAACCAAGTTCCTCAGATCTCAGCCTCCTGAATAGCTAGGATTACAGGTGTGATCTACTGGCGCTCAGCTGCTAATGCATTTTTACTAGTTTTGGTATTTGGGGCTATAACTAATTGAATGCTGAGATTTTATTGTTTTGGGAAGAACTTTAACACTTAGCATGCTATTTGTGTAATATATATATATATATATATATATATATATATATATATATATATATATAATGTCAGTCATGGGGCTTGAACTCTGGGCCTTGGTGCTGTCCCTGAGCTCTTTGGCTCAAGGCTAGTGCTCTACCACTTTAGCCACAGTGCGACTTCCAATTTTTCTAGTGGTTGATTGGAGATAAGAGTCTCATAGACTTTTCTGCCTGGGCTGGCTGTGAACTGTGATCCTCAGATCTCAGCCACCAGAGTAGCTAGGATTACTGGCGTGAGCCACCAGCTCCTGGTTTTTGTGTCATATATTCTTGTTGACCATGGAGAAGAAATATTAGATATTTTTTCAAAGAACAAACTTTAGCCTTTTTTTTTTTTTTTCATTTTTAAAACATCTTTTTTGTGTTTTAGCAAAGTATGAGAACAAAACTTTTCCCTCCTATTTTTTACCTTATAGTAGTGTTAAGTTTATTAATTGTATTTTGAAACAGATCTCCAGAACTTTTTCATCCTATGGAACTGAAACACTGTACCCACTAAGCAACTTTCTTACTGCTGTAGCTCCTAGGAACTCCCATTCTTTTTTTTTTTTTTGTTTGTTTGTTTGTTTTGTCTCGGAAGCTCCCCGTTCCCCTTTTGCCAGCACCAGGGTTTGAACTCAGGACTTTGCACGGTCCTGGCTTGCTTTCATGGCTAGCATTCCACCACTTAAGCTGTACTTTCAGCCTGGCTTCTTTACTGGTTAACTAGAGATAGAGTCTTGCAGATTTTTCTGCCCAGGCTATCTTGAAACAGATATCCAGATCTCAGCTTCTTGAGTAGCTAGGATTACAAATGTAAGCCATTGATGCATAACAGGACTTTTTCCCTATGTTTAACCTGCCAGTACTGGAGCTTGGACTCAAGAGCCTAGTACTCACTTAGCTTCTTGTTCATGGCCGGAGCTCTACCACTTATGCCACACTTTCAGTCCAGCCTTTTGCTCAGTTATTTTGGAGATAAAATTTCACAGACTTTTCATCCTGTTTTGAATCTCAGCCACCTCAGTAGGTAGGATTATAGGCCTGAGCCACTGGTGCTTGGCTAACTTTTTCCTGTTTAATGCTGAATAACAAACCAGGCATGGCTTTGTTATCCCCCTATTTTTCACTTTCTGAGTTCTGGAATTATAGGCATGCACTTTTGTGCCCATGTAAAATTATGTAGTATTGATATTGGTTTAAATATACCTAAATATCTTATTCACATTCTATTTTGGTTTTCAATAATATTTAAAATGTTTTTAATTCATCGCCAATCAATTGGCCCTGGAAATAAAATGTAAAGTCTTTGAGGATGTGCAATATTCATAGAAGAACAATTTATCCCAGGCATATATGTCCTTTAATTTGCTTGAAAGTGAAATTGCTTGAGTTCTAAAATGCTCATTTACAGTTTTACTGCATGAGACCTGTCAGTTATAAAGGCATCTCTTCAAAAGCTTTATGAACCATTGCATAAGCAACCTGACAATGCAGTGCACTGCCAGTTATGGTAAAGTAAGAAGAGGATTATTTGCCTTTAGATCTTGGCAGATGTATTGTTACCTATCACCAGTCCTTATGGAATCATGAAATGGTGAGAAGATGTTGAGCTTGCGTCTCTGTAAGACATTTACTTAAACTACTTGTCACTATTAGTTGGATCTGTGAGCTAAAGAATTGAAAGTGTGAGCAGTCAGTCATTTGGCTACTAATATAAAATCAGTGAAACATAGGCTTGGCTTAATAGTTCAAGGTTGAAAGTACACACAAAAGCAATCTGATATGGACTTGTAAATAAAGACTTGCCCATATATCTAATATAGATAAGAATCGGTATGCTGGGTAATAAGGAAACATTATCTTAATATTTGTATGTCTTCTAAATGGGAGATAAGATGATTTTAAGAGCCCCAAATTAAAGATATTCCAGGGTTGGTAAGTCAGATTATTTGATGTGATTTATTAGTATGAGTTTTATTCATATATTCCTAGTTTCTTCTTACAATCTAAAGTAAGAACAGCTTGGCATCTAAGTTAAGAGTTGTAAACATGTTAGCCTATGTTTATTTTTTCATTAAAATTAATTCAGTTTTGCAAGCTTTGGAGATATGTTCTGACTTCAATATAGACAATACTATCTTCTCCCTATGCTTTGCATATTACTGTCGTAAACATTTGTTTTTGTCAGTCATAGGGCTTGAACTCAGGACTGGGTGCTGTCTCTGAGCTCTTTTGCTCAAGGCTAGTGTTCTACCACTTTGAGCCATAGTGCCACTTCTGGTTTTCTTTTGGGTCATTGGAGATAAGAGTCTCATGGACTTTCCTGCCTGGGCTCTCTTTGAACCTCGATCCTCAGATCTCAGCTGCCTGAGTAGCTAGGATTATAGGTATGAGACACCAGCACCTGGTTTATCTTTTTTTTTTTTTTTTTTGGGTCGGTCGTGGGGCTTGAACTCTGGGCCTGGGCGCTGTCCCTCAGCTCTTCAGCTCAAGGCTAGTGCTCTACCACTTGAGCTACAGCGCCACTTCCGGTTTTCTGGTGGTTTATATTGGAGATAGGAGTCTCACGGTCTCTCCTGCCCGGGCTGGCTTTGAACCTCGATCCTCAGATCTCAGCCTCCTGAGTAGCTAGGATTACAGGCGTGAGCCACCAGCGCCCGGCCACCTGGTTTATCTTAAATATTTTGCATATATTGGTTTATTTAATCCTCACAGAACCCTGTGGTGATACTATTCCTATTTGCCAGAATAGGAAATAGGACACAGAGCTTACATTATTACCACTGGTCGCAAATGTAGATGGTGCTAGGATTTGAGCTCAGGGGATTGGTTTTGTTACTCCACACATAACATGTAAAAGTTCTTGACGTTGAAAATATTGTAAGGCTTGAACAAAGAGCAGTTAAGTGTGTTAAACTTTTTAGGATAACTGGAAATAATGTTATTTGCTATGAAAGCAGGACGAAAAGCCAATGTTCTGAAGACTGTTGATTTCAATACAGGAGTCGATTAAAATTCTGTCCAGGGTACTGAGCTTCTTCACTTGTCACTTTCAAAAGAAATTGAAGAATGATCTCAGGCAGTTGTTTGGGTAAATGATATTTTTTAAAGTGTAATATGGTGATTGAAACTTTGGTTTTCTGCTTTGGTAATTGTACAGAAATAGAATTAAGAACTGGTCCTGACTTTTGAGGTGGTGTCATTTAATGCAATCATTTTATTAGATGCAGAAACTGGTAGAAGAACCTTTTCAAGATCACATGGAGAGACAGTGTCAGAGCTGAGGTCAATAATATTATCCCTCACAGTGATTAGCCAGACCTGTTTTAGGGGCCTTAAATAGGTTAACTTTTTAACTCCTCAGAACTAGCCTATAAATACCATTATATAACTATTTTAAAGATGAGGAAATAGTATGTACCATATATAAAGTCACATTCATTAATTAGTGGAGCCAGGATTTGAATCAAGAGTTTTTGCTCATTGTTTCCAATCCCTACCAATTGTAACATAGGTAATCATCATCATTTTTAGAGCAAAGATGGTTGAATTATAGCCATTTTATATTTATTTGGCATAGCTATCCTAGTGCTGGGATTATAGACATGTGCCTCAACATGTGGCTTAGAGATACTTTTTAAAGTCGAGCAAGTGTTCTTTTCTGTTACTAATCTTTTTTGAGAGTTTTAAAAAACAGGAATGAGTATTAGATTTTTTTTTTTTTTTTGGTCGGTCGTGGGGCTTGAACTCTGGGCCTGGGCGCTTCCCTCAGCTCTTCAGCTCAAGGCGAGCGCTCTACCACTTGAGCTACAGAGCCACTTCCGGTTTTCTGGTGGTTTATTGGAGATAGGAGTCTCACGGTCTTTCCTGCCCGGGCTGGCTTTGAACCTCGATCCTCAGATCTCAGCCTCCTGAGTAGCTAGGATTACAGGTGTGAGCCACCAGTGCCCAGCTGAGTATTAGATTTTTTTCAAATGCCTTTCATGTATCTATAGAAATGGCCACAAATTTCCTTTTTTTCCCATTTTTATAGTCTGTTAATATGATTATTGATGGATTTTGCAGGCCTTAAACCAGCCCGGCACTCCTGGGATTAAGTCCTACTTGCTCATAACATGGATGCTTTTTATATATTTTTGGCTTTTGTTTTCTAAAACTTTTAGAATATTGATACAGTGTTTGTACTCATGAAGTGTACTGATGTGAAGTTTTCTTTTTTGTAATACCTTTGTCAGCCTCCATCAGACTAGGCTCAGATTGTGTTGGGAAGTATTTCCTCCCCATATATTCTAGGATAGTTTATGTAGAGTTGGTATTTCTTTGTCCAATATTGGGAGTGCTTCATCATTGAAGCCATCTGAGCATAGACTTTTATTCACATAAAGATATTTGGATTTCTGTAACACAACTTCATAAAGATATTTGAGCTCAGACTGTTAGTCACATAAACGTTTTAAATTTCTGTAACACATTCAATTTGACTATTTCTTCATTTGAGTTGGTAGATCATGTCAAGAACTGAGATTTCTAGGAGTGTGGCTTTTAAAATATCAACTTTTTGTGTCAGTGATATTAGCTCTTTCATTCTTAATATTGGCGATTTGTGTCTTTTGTTTTGAACCACTGTTGTGTTACTTTGAGCTTTGTTTTCTGGTTCTTCAAGCCAGTTATATTATTGTGCTATAATAGCACCTATGTACTGCTTTTAGGCAAAAAGTTGGAGAAACCTTGGTGTCTTTCCCTTCTTCCAATTACAGACTTATGTCCATTTTTGTCCTGTTTATGATTACTGTGCCTTCATTTTATTTAGATATTCAGCTTATGTTTTTTTCTTGTGTTCTTTTTAAAATGTGTGCGGAAGTTGGATTTGAACTCAAGGCTGCTCATTTGTACCATACCACTTGAGCCATGCCTCTAGCCTGGCTTCTTGCTGCTTATTTTGGAGATGAGTCTTGCAGAATTCTTTACCCATGCTGGCTTCAAACTGCCAGCCTTGGATTCTGAGCCTCCTGAGAAGCTAGGATTACAGGCATGAACCAACAGTGCCTGGCTCTGTAAGATTGTTTTTGCCTGATGTTGGAGACAGAATCTCTGAGTTTTTAGTTTTGTGACATTCTAGCAAATGAGACATGTTTTAATAGCTGTAATCAAAGTGTAAAACTGGATAACGTAGCAGCATTTTTATTCATTGTTGCCTTTATTGGATATGATATGGAATAGCTCCACTGGATATTTAGAATAAATTATGGAGTTAGGGAAAGGGAAAAAAGAGAAATGTTGGGTTAGCTCTTTTCAAAATGTTTTCAGTAGGAGAAACCATTATCACTTTAAAAAGTGAACATTTTGAATACTGAATATGTCAAGTTTCTGAATGATTTTTGAGTGCTTTTGCTTATCATGAGGAAATGTTTCAAAGAAAAAAGTGATGAAAATTATGATGCTTTAGGCTTGAAAACAAAGCATTTCTAATTGCATAATGTGTATTGTGTATAATAAAATAGGTTTGGATCATATTAGTGCTCTAGTCCTTGTTTTATTTGTGATAGAATTCATTTTCTGATCATTTTATATAGAACACTTATACCCTTTTTAGTATATATTGCAACTTGAATGGAAAGTCCCAAAAAGTCATCTTAGGTCTCTGGCCTTCAGCCCAGTACTTACTGAACAGCTACCATGAGCCATGCACTGTGCTAGGCACAGGAGGTTCAGTGGAGGATGAGCTTCTATTCTTAGAGGCTCAGAAATCTGACCTTGTTAGCACACGGCGGATGGTCAGACTCACATGTACTTGCTCTAATGCCAATTTGTTCATTTGAAATGAGAACTACAGCTGTTAATTAGAGTGGTGAGGTTGAACTGAGAGATTAGTGCCTTTTCTCTTTATAGACACACCACATGGGAAGCCAAATTACAATCACAAGGTTGCTTGGTGAGAATGGAATCAAAACAAAGGGACTTGGTTAGATAATCCATGATTAGGATACACCTGCCACAGGGACTATTTGGGTTTCCCCTGAGTAGTGCTGAGCAGCAAAGCTTGCCAATGTCTGTTTTTTTGGGGCTTACTTCTGTTCTTACCATTTTCCTTTGTTCATGTAAATACAGTTATTACATGACAAGCACAATCTAGGCCTACTTTTCAAGATTAAACATAGACAACCTTTGGAAACATTGAGGGCTTTCAGATTCTAGGCCTTCTCTCTCTCTCTCTCTCTCTCTCTCTCTCTCTCTCTCTCTCTCTCTCTCTCCCTTCCTCTCTTTTTCTCTCATAGACATTCATTTGGTAGATTTCAACAGAGTGCTTCTGTATCCTTTGTGCATGCAGGTTTTAACCTTCAGAGGGTAGGTACTCCTCTTCCCTGTTTTTTGTCTTGTATCTAAGATGTAGAAGGTATGCCCTCATGTACTTCCAGTGATACAGGGTTTTGTTTTTGTTAATGTTGTTGTTTTGGGGTCAGTCATGGATCTTGAACTTGGCCTGGGTGCTGCCTCTGAGCTCGTTTTGCTCAAGGATAGCACTCTACCACTTTGAACCACAGTGCCACTTTAGGCTTAGAGACTTATAGACTTATAGACTCTTCTGCCAGGTCTGGCTTTGAACTGTGATTCTCAGATCTCAGCCTTCTGAGTAGCTGGTCTTATAGGTATGAGCTACCAACTCCTGGCCTAAATATCTAAATTTAAAGCTACAAAGTCCCAGGACCAACCATATAAGTTGGCTTAATACATTAATTAGAGGACATACTAGAATTCCTTGTAAAAAGTTTAGAGAACTTGAAAAGTAGTTGCTTTCAAGGAGAAATCACATGCCTTGAGGTATAATGGAGACTTTGATATTGGAATTGGGAGCCATGTTCACTCACTAGTCTTATTTTTAATTATTGTCTGCACACCAGCCATTTACAGCCAGGGTTAAAGTGCTATCCAGGTACTATTTTTATAAGCAAACAGTGCTAATGCCCAATGGATAGCCAAGTATGTCATGTTCTCAGGACAAATGGAATGGTATCACATCCACAAAACGTATGGCTGGCCAGCTAGCACAGCTTTGACTGGTGCCCATTTGCAAGTTCCCTGAAGGCAAGAAGCATAACAGTGACAGTAATAGTGGTAGCAGCAGTTATCAGATATATGCATAGTGCTTTGTAGATGTTCATAAGCCCTTCCACTTACATTATCTAATTTGAATTTCCTAAGTAAAATAGACAGTGTGTATGGATATTAATAACCAATTTTGCCTTTTATTTGGCCTTAATATAGGCTCTCTTAAAAATTTTTGGATTCAGAAATGGAAAAAGTCTGTTTTTTTCTCATTTGAACTACTATAATATCTTCTTCTATAGACAAATTTGGCTGTTTAGTGCAATTTTAGACTATATAGTGATCCTTCACCTGTCACGGGAGAGAACTCAATTGTAGGTGAAAATCCATGAAGTAGCAGTGTTAGGTAGTCATCCCTTGCTATATTGCAGTTCATTTATTGCTACCTTGCGAATTTTCACCTATTACAGAGGTCCGTGGAATGTACCTCCCATGGTACAGTGAAGCTGCAGTAAATGAACTGCAATATAGCACAGTTTTCTTAATACCAAGATGAGGGCTGAGGCATAACTCAGGTGGTAGAACATCTACCTAGCAAGTATAGTATCAAAAGAGTTAATAGCAAGTTGATATTTTGAGATGAAAGGCAAAACTAACATGCAATGTCTAACTCGTTGGATGGCTGCCCCTTTAAAACCATAGCTGAGATGAGAGGCAAGTGCTACCACAACCATATTTTTCTGTTGATATGGAATTTCATTGAACGTTTTGTGTAGGCCAGCCTTGAGCCATGATCCTCCTGATTTTATCCTCCCACATAGCTGGGTTAACTGGTGCACATCACCATGTTGAGATGGGGTTTTTATGGACTATTTGTGCTGGTCTCAAATATTGATCCTCCCACTCACTCAGCCTTCAGTGGAGCTAGGATTATAAGTGTGTGCCACTGGTGCTTGGCTTTAAGTTTTGGTTAATTAAAATTAAATTAAGCCAGGTGTGATGGTCATGCCTGCAACTCCAGCTATTTGTGAGGTGGATATATGGAGGATTGCAATTCTAGGAAAATCTAGTCAAAGAATTTGTGAGACCTCATGTCAACCACCAAACTGTGTGTAGTGGCATGCCATTATGGTTTTAGATATGTGGGGTACATTTTTAGGATTGTGGTCAGAGGCTAGCACCAGAGAAAAAAACAATAATAATAACACCACAAGCATAGATCAAGTGGTGGAGTGCTTGCCTACCAAGTGTGAGGCCCTAAGTTCAAACCCCAATACCACCAAATAAAATAGATTAATTTAAATTTCAATTACTCAATCATACTAACCATGCTTCATGTACTCAATAGATATTGTAGCCACTACTGACAAGAGGTTGTTTAAAGTCATTTAAAATCACTTCCTGAGTATGACTAGGGACATTTTCAGTGCTCAGTAGCCTAATGGGGCTATTGACTAGAATCTATACCAATGTAGAATATTTCTGTCTCTATGGGAAGGTAGTATTGGACAGCATGGCTCTAGGAGAACTAAGTTTTACTTAGAGGGGAAATTTATCAAATTAAATAATTTGATAATTAGTTTTAATGTTTATGATTTTATCTTTAAGGTTAGTCTTTAAACTGAGCCTTCTTAGATAATGTTAAATGTGTTTATTAATCATGTCTTTTTTTTTATTTTTATTTATTTTTTTTTGTTGGTCGTGGGGCTTGAACTCTGGGCCTGGGCGCTGTCCCTCAGCTCTTCAGCTCAAAGCGAGCGCTCTACCACTTGAGCTACAGCACCACTTCCGGTTTTCTGGTGGTTTATTGGAGATAGGAGTCTAACGGTCTCTCCTGCCCGGGCTGGCTTTGAACCGCGATCCTCAGATCTCAGCCTCCTGAGTAGCTAGGATTACAGGCGTGAGCCACCAGCTCCCGGCTCTTAATCATGTCTTTAAAATAAAATACATTTTATTTTTGTAGCACTTCCTGGGTTATGTAGGTCTTACAGATGAGCAGCAATGGTAATTGAAGTAGAAACTAATGATAGAAATATGCAGTTTCTTTTCCTGTCCAGATATTTGCTGGCATACAGTAATAAAAGATAGGTGCCAGTGCACTGTTCTGCAATAAATAGGAAACTTTCAGCCATCTTACAAGTAAAAGTGACCAAATGATAATAATCCTTTTTGAGATGGTATCTTGCTATGTTAGACTGGTTGGTCTCATTGGTAGTCCTCTTAAAGTGATTCACAGAGCTGAGATCCCATTATGCAAAGATTCAGTTCAATTGTACTTTCATCAGATTAAATACTACCCAGGGGAGTTCAGTATAGAAAGGCTTTTCACAATTGGAGAAATTTTCAAGTGTGAAACTGATATTAAAATTTTGACATCGTGTCTTAGATTCATGTTAAGAGTTAATTTAGTAAGATGTCAAGCATGTGTTACTTGTTTTTCTTACTACTTGTATATTTATATGTACAGAATTAAAGGAATAATCCAGACCCACAACTAAAAACTTTATTTTTGCTTTGAGTTATTCAGGGAACACCAGACTTAAAAATACATTATCCTATAATATACTCAGATTAACTGGGGCAAAAATCTAGAGAAACATTGTTGATCCATGGCTCATGAATCTCACCAATGGCTGAATATAATAGACATATTTATCGTTGGTGACTTGCACTATGCCATGGTGAAAGACTGGATTAGATAAATTTTATATTAGTGAGCTTTTGAAGAACAGGATTATTTAGATACACTAAATTCCAGACAGATCGAGGAAATTATATAGATAGAAGTGACCACTTTTTATAAAGAATGAGCAGAATAACATGAATACTGATAATTGTTACATTAATATGATACTATAGATTAGATATGTATTTAATTCCGATTTTACTTTGTATAAGTTTATTTTTTAATTAGCCTAGATTAATAATATGATGTTGATTTCATTAATAATTTTATACAAGTATACATTGTACTTTGATCACATTCACTCCCTCTATTAATATTTCAGTTCCTCCTATCTTCCTTCCCACTCTCTTCAAACACTATTTGGTAGCTTTCATCATGCTGTCTTTATATATGTATATATGTATGTATATGTATGTGTATGTTTTTGTATATGTGTGTGTATGTAGTATTCTTCTATCCTCTTCACTCTTCAGTACCCTTTCCACCCTCCTTTCCCATTGTTACCCCCCAGTAAAGTCCCTCTTTTATATTTATGTCCCATAATTCTCATGATCACTAATATCTTTATTATCATTTTTGGGACTAGGTTCCACAAAGAGGCAAGAGCATGTGGTATATGTTTTTTTTTTAAATGTATAAAAATTAACTTTATTAGCTTGTTGGGGACATTTTTATTTTATTTTTTGTCAGTAGTGGGGCTTGAACTCTGGGCCTGCACGCTGTCCTTTAGCTCTTCAGCTCAAGGCTAGTGCTCTACCACTTGAGCCACAGCTCCACTTCCGGCTTTTCCCCCCCCTGTATTTGTGGTGCTGAGGAATCAAAACCAAGGCCTCATGCATGCAGAACAAGTGCTGTACCACTGAGCCACCTTCCAGGCCTGGGACATCTTTTTTGATCAACAATTGTTATGATAATATCAGAAAAGGTCAAAGTACCATTTAAAAACACAAAGGTCTTAAAATTTTCTTTTTATCTCCTTAAGAGTATATGACTCTCCAACCCCCCCTCCAATAATTAAAGATGTTATGCTTCACTGAGACATCTTAGCTCTGACTTTATTATATCTCAAAAAACTTTTTAATTCACTCTGCACTGGAGTAAATAAATTGAGGCAAAATTATAGTTTCAACTCCTTTCTCCCATTCGGAGTCTGGTTTTAGGAGACCTGATAAATCCAATTAAGTCTTCAAACAGAAAGTTAGAGTACTTTTGTGTGTCAATTTTTAGCTCAGCATGAAAAGCATAGTATTTCATAGAAATTCAGTTATTTAGAAATAGTATTAAGCAATTGTATGTACACAAATGTGTAAGCATTCATGCAAAAAAGAGGGAGGAAAGCTGGATTAAGGAATATAATCTTAAATTAATGGGCTTCTTTTAGACCCAAGTGATGCTTTTGTGAAATGTATGTATAGTGGATTGGGCCCAAAATTTTGTATAATAATTATTAATAGCCAAACAATGTGCTAACCACTCATCTCTAGTAATCTAAAGAAATCCACATTTACTGCATCTAGCATTTTCAGCAAGCTGTATATGGGGTTTTGAGCTTGACTTAACCTCATTCAACATGATGATCTCCAGTTCCATCCATTTTCCTGCAAATGACATAATTTCATTTTTCTTAAGCTATTTCTTCTTATTCTTCTTTAACTACTGGTTGGTTGTTGAGCACCTTGGCTGATTTTGCAATTTGGTTATTGTGAACAGAGCTGTAATAAACATTAATATCTCTTTTGTATATTGATTTACATTTTTTGGATCTATGCCCAAGAGTGATAAGGCAGGATCATTAAGTAAGTCTATTCAGTTTTTGAGGAACCTCCATACTGATTTCCATAGTGATTGAACTAGTTTACCATCCCACCAACACTATATGGAGGTCCCTTTTCCCCAAATTTTTGCCAGCATTTGTTGTTTTCTTTATGATTACCTTTCTGACTGGGGTTAGATGGAATCTTAGCAAAGGTATGTTAACCTTTTGTACTTCTCAAAACAGTTCATTTGCCCATTTATTAATTGGATTATTTGTTCTTTTGCTCTTTAATATTTTGACTCTTTGTATATTTAGGAAATTAATCCTTTATTGAATAGCTGGCAAAGACTTTCTTCCATTCTATCAGTTGTCTCTTGATTCTGGTAGTTGTTTCTGTTAAGTTTGTCAGTTTTTTTTTCCCCCTAATCCTGGGTCTTGAACTCAGGGCCTGGGCACTGACCCTGCTCTTCTTTTTGCTCAAGAGTAGCACTCTTGATCACTTGAGCTACAGCACCACGTCTGGCCTTTTCTGTTTATGTGCTACTGAGAAATCGAATCCAGGGCTTTGTGCATGCTAGGCAAGCCACATTCCCAGCCAAATTTGTCAGGTTTTGCTTTTACTTGTTATGCAATTTTAGTCCTATTTAGAAAATAATTACCTATGCATATGTCTTCTGAGTTTGTGCTGTTTTCCTTTAGCTGTTTCCAGGTTTCAGGGCTTAAAAAATATCTCTAACCAGTTGAAGTTGTTTTTTATACAGAATGAGAGATTGTCAAATTTCAGTCTTGGTCTTCCATTTTACTCCATTGTATCTTTATGTTTTTGTGTCAGTACCATATTTTCCTTTTTTCTTTTCCTTCCTTCCTTCCTTCCTTCCTTCCTTCCTTCCTTCCTTCCTTCCTTCCTTCCTTCCTTCCTTCCTTCCTTCCTTCCTTCCTTCCTTCCTTCCTTCCTTCCTCCCTCCCTCCCTCCCTCCCTCCCTCCCTTCTCTCTCTCTCTCTCTCTCTCAATCATGGGACTTGAACTCTGGGCCTGGGCGCTGTCCTTGAGCTCTTCAGCTCCAGGCAAGTACTCTACCACCGGAGCCAAGTGCCACTTCCGGTTTTCTGGTAGTTAATTACAGACAAGAATCTCATGCATGGACTTTCCTGCCTGGGCTGGTTTTGAACTGTGATCCTCAGATATCAGCCTCCAGAGTAGCTAGGATTTTTACAGGAATGAGCCACCGGTGCCCAGCAGAACCATATTTTTCTTGTTACTATGGCTCTACTTATTTGCTTTTATTGGTATTGGGTTGTGTACATATCTTATATATTTTAAATATAAACCGTTTTATGAGATATATGGTTTGCGAATATTTCCACTTTTTTAGGTTACTTGGTCATTGTGTCAATTTCTTCCTTTTAAAAATTATCTTTAAGTCTTTGTGCAAAGGAGTTGCCATTTAACAAAGCAGTTTATGAATGCATAGCATCTTGATCAGTGTCACCTCTTTTAACATTCTTACCCACCCCTCCTGATACACCCCTTCCCTTTTCTTAATTTTGTAGTACATGCCTTGAATTACTGACTGCATCCCTCCCCTTTTCTTCATTTATCTACCCTTCTCCCCTTTATTTCACCCCCCTACCCCTATCCCTTGAAGTACCTGTTTCCTGGTGCTTATTTTGTTGGGCATTGACTCTGTTTCCAAGAAACTTCCGTATTTGAATTTTTCCTTGAATCCACCATATTTCAGTTAATACACTTGTAACTACTTGCATAGCAACCAAGATATTCACTTATATATTAGTAAACTAATTCTAACTTCTGTATATGAGAGAAACACACAACCTTTGTCTCTCTAGAACCTGACTTCATTTAATATAAGTTTTCCTAAGTTTTTCCGTTTCAGTACAGATGGTACAATATCATTCTTTCTAAGGGCTGTGTAAAATTCTATTGTGTATATACACCACATTTTCTTGATCCATTAGTCCATTGAGGGGCATCTGGGCTGATTCCATATCTTGACTGGTAAATAGTGCTGCAGTGAAGATGGTTGTGCTGGTGGCTTAACTGCAATTGCTTCCTTTTCTTTTTTTTTTTGGTCGGTCGTGGGGCTTGAACTCTGGGCCTGGGTGCTGTCCCTCAGCTCTTCAGCTCAAGACGAGCGCTCTACCACTTGAGCTACAGCATCACTTCCGGTTTTCTGGTGGTTTATTGGAGATAGGAGTCTCACGGTCTCTCCTGCCCGGGCTGGCTTTGAACCGCGATCCTCAGATCTCAGCCTCCTGAGTAGCTAGGATTACAGGCGTGAGCCACCAGCGCCCGGCTGCTTCCTTTTCTTTTTAAAATTTTTCTTTCTTGTTTTTGTTGGTCATGGAGCTTGAACTCAGGGTCTGGGCACTGTCCCTGAGCTTTTTTGCTCAAGGCTAGTGCTCTACCACTTGAGCCACAACTCCACTTCCAGCTTTTTGGTGTCTAATTAAAGATAAGAGTCTCCCAGATTTTTCTACCTGGGCTGGCTTTGAAGCACGATTCTCAGATTTCAGCTAGGATTATAGATATGAGCCACCAGGAGGGATATTTTGAAGAATATTTTCATTTTAAAAGGCTGGCATTACTTTTCATTCCAAATTCAGATAAGGCTGATACAAGAAAAGGAAATTGCAAGCTAACATTCTTGATAAACATGCACGTTAAAGTCCTCCATAAAATATTAACAATTGAACTTAACAGTCCTTTAGGATTCCACACCATGATTAGGAGGAATTTATCTCTAGAGTTTAGGAATAGAATAGTCTAGCTTATTCAATAAATGGGGTACACAGAAACAAACTGAAGGATTAAAATAATAAATCTATTTCAATCAATGCAGAAAAAGCAGTTTGGAAAATTCAACATCACTTTATGATTAAAAACTGTCAGTGAATTAGATATAGAAGGGATGTACCTCAACACAATAAAGGTTGTATATGATATCATTGCTAAAATCACACTCAGCAGTGAAAAGCTAAAAGCTCTTCATATTACAATCAAATATAAGATGCTCAGCCTTGCCACATCTATTCAACATAGGACTGGAAATCCTTGCCAGAGTAATTAAGCCAGAGGAAGTAATAGAAAACTTCCAAATCAGAAAGAAAGAAGTTGATCTTCGCAGAGAACTTGATATATAGAAAATCCCTGACTCTACCAAATGATGTTAGAAACTAGTGAATGAATTCTGTAAACTACAGGATACAAAAACCCATTGTGATTCTATATAACAGCAACAAATTATCCAAAAAATATTAAAAGAACAACTACACTTAAAATAAAAAGCATAAAAAAGAATAAGATATAGGCTTAGTGAGTGAGCACTTGTCTAGATTGTGTATGGCCCTGTGGGTTTAATCTCCAGTGCAAGAAGGGGAAAAAAAGGAAAAATATTTAGGAATAACTCTGACCAAGGGTATAGGAAGAGCTTTACACTAAAACCTGTTAATTATTAATAAAAGAAATTTAAAACAGCATAGACAAATGCAAAGATATCCTGTGTTCATGGATTTTTTAAAAGGCCTTTCCACTAGTTGGGGTGATGTGTGTAATCTTCACATAGAAAGGAAGTATTCCCCTTTATAGTTCTATATTCATTTTAAATATTCTTTGCTGAAGTAACAGCTTGTTATGAGCTTGAGTGTAGAAAAGAGATTTTTATTCATATTTAAAGAACATCAGTAATAAAAACATTTCCCTAGCTTTGACAAAGAACAGCCTTTGTTTAAGGGTTAGGTATGTCTAAGGAAGTGACTCTTGTTAAAAACTAAGGAATAAAATATAATTCATCTTATCTTGTGTAAGGAAAATTGTCCTAACTTGCAAGCTGCTGAGTGCCTAATTTACATTTAAAGCTGAAGTAATGAAGCCTTTTTTTTTTTTTTTTTGCCAGAAACTCCCATTTCTCTCCCAAATATATTCTCTATCAGAAAAAAAAGTTCGTTATTTTGCATAGCAATGTATCTTTGCTGATGCAGAAAAGCAACATAATTCAGGATGAGGGATTAATTTAAACTTTCTTATCTGCTCTTTTGCAGATAATTAAAATTATTTTTAGGGATCAAAAGGTGGGTTTGCAGAGCAAAGCAAAAAGTATGGCTTTATCTTAGTAAATTGCAAGGGAAGGATATAGTCTTTCTCTTATTGCAAGAGCTTCCTATGAGAACTGTTAGGAATCTAGAATTTAAGTTTGATACCTATAGACCGCATGGAAACTGTAGCTTCAGGGAGGTCTGAAGTTGAAAGTGTATCTGTAGAAACGCTTAGGAATTATCATGTTTATATTCATTTACATAAATCTTCTAAATGGGATACAAATGACCCTGGTATTTAGTGATAAGCAATGCTATCTTTTATTTTTTCATTCATTATCCCATGTTTAATGAAAAATTGGCTTTGTTGCAGATTATAAGCACATTTTAAGGCATTTGCCCTACCCCTACCCCCCCCCCCCCCCTTCCCTGGCTAATTTTCTTTTTATTTATTGCCTTTCTGATTTTCAAACTCAGAAATGGTTATTGTCCATCTCCTTGGAAGCTCCCTGCTCACTTCTCATTCCATTCTCCAAACTTCCCTGTCCCTGTGACTGACTCTTCCATGTTGTCAGCATGGGTCTTCATTCTAAAATTTGTTCTGCCTGTTCTGACATTAGCTTTTCCTTTCCTTTCCTTTTCTCAACCCCAGCTTCATCTTTCTCTAATTATCCCCAACAAGATTGAATCCTAGTTTGTGCAATTTGCATATACTGAAATTGAATGAAAAATTTCAGGTCCCCCCCCAAATTGCACAGAAATAAATTTGAGAGTATGCAAATTCAGTTCTATAAGATTAAGTAAAAGAAATTAGTGTTGTATTCTGTGAGTGCATATGAATATAAGTAATATTTAACCTAAGAAGAACAGAAGAACTTGGCAGTTGTTAAGCTGTTCAAACATGTTTGAAGCTTCCAAGATAGTTGCACACTTCAGCAAAACCAGTTAGTATGCTTGCTATCAGCCAGTGGCATAATCACTCATTTAACATCACTTTGGATTTGCAGACAAATGGACTTATTCATAACCTTTTGGCATCCAGCTGGTTCCAAAGACAAAAATCTGTGCTACTCTAACATAAGAGTTTCAGATCAAAGGTAACAATCAGCTGCTAATTCCTGAAGCCAGATCTGTGTCCTTTGTTCCTTGAGCCCAGATTCCTTGGGCCTTGAGGAATGAGAATAACATCCACCCTCACAGCCTGGTAGTTGTCAAGAGCTTGGAGTTGGGTTTTGGAGAAAGAAAAACCAACTCCTCACCAGAAAGATGTTAGAAGCCTTGTTCTCTGAGTAAACTATACTTCCTGTTAACATTTTTTTTTTTTTTATTTATTACTACTGTCTTTTGTATTTTAACTTTTCCCTGGACTTTGATTGGTGTTTTTATTTTTTAGGAACAATCATCATTGGCAGTGTGCTACATTCTTCATATTATCTTTTTGGTGGTGCTGAGGTTTGAACTTAGTGCCTAATGTTTGCTAGGCAAGCACTCTACCAATTGCCACACTGTTAGTCCTCTTTTGCATTGGTTATTTTATCCATAGGTCTTACTTTATGCCCAGGCTGGCCTGACTGTGATCCTCCTATATGTGCTTACCTTTGTCATTGTGGTGACAGGTGCAAACCAATGTGTTCAGCCATTTCTTGAAATGGAGTCTCATGAAATTTCCATGTGCAGGCTGGCCTCAGATGGTATCCTCAGATTGCCATCTCCTCACGAACTACGATTATAGACTTGAGCCATTGTACTGGCTGTTCTTCAGATTTTAAAAGAAATAAACTATAATGTTCTGAGTTCTGTATTGTATGGAGTTTTCTTCCTGGGAAGGAATATTCAAAAAGATGATCTAGCAAATTTATAATATTTTCCTAATTTAGTATTCCTTATAGTGGGAATTTTGAGTTTTTTCCCCCTTTTTCTTTTTGGCTGGGTATAGGGGTACATGAACTCAGGATACTAAAGCAGGGGTATTTCAAGTTTGAGACCCTGTCTCAAAAACAGAACAAAAAAGGTTTCCTTGTGATGATCATTATTATAGCTAAGATTTAATTGAATCCTTAATATTGAGTAGTTTGATTTTTATACTAGTTTCAGGAGTACTTGGATCAGATACATGAAACAGGTGATACTGAGTTTCTCTTTTTTGTGTGTACTGGCATTGGGGCTTGAGGCTGGAACTCTGCCACTTAAGCTGCAGCTCCACTTTTGCCTTTTCTTTTTGTTGGTCATGGGGCTTGAACTCAGGGCCTGAGCACTGTCCCTGAGCTATTTTTGCTCAAAGCTACAGCACCACTTCTGGTTTTTGAGTGATTAATTGGATATAAGAGTCTCACAGGGACTTCTCTGCCTGGGCTGGCTTCCCTTTTGTTTTTTTTTTGGAGGGTTAATTTGAGAGAAGAGTCTCCCAGACTTTTCCTGCCTAGGTTGACTTCAAACTGTGATCCTTAGATCTCAGCTTCCTGTGTAGCTAGTATCATAGGTATGTGCCAGTGACTCCTGCTTGAGGCACTGTTACAGCAGAAAATATAAAAACTACTGCTATTCTTTATCAGAAAGATTTTGAAAATCATTTTAATCAAAGAAATTCTGTTTTTTAAATTATTGACCTGAATGAGCTGAAGTTCAAAGTAGGATTGTGGTTGTTATTCATTACCTCTTTTCTTTCAAACAGTAAAACTTGGGTTTCTGTGGACAAGGCTGCTTTTTAATGGCATGTTCTCCAAACAGCTGTTAAGCACCCCCCTTCCCAATACCACAGACCACATCTGTTCCCACTGTTGATTAGCTAGAGGGTGGAGAAAGAAGAGAGGCTGTAGCATGTGTAATTACCAGTAATTAATTCTTGTTGAGCCTCCTCATTTCCTTCTATTCTAACTCCACCTACTCTTCTTCCTGTCTCTGTTGTAAATTCTATTTCATGTTGGCTACTTGTGGAAAATAATCTTGATGGGTATACAGCTGTTTTCCTAAAATTTTACATTCACCTTACAGTGATGTTTTTACTTTTCTTTGGTGACAGAATCTTTTAGGAACACACATCAAATAAGAAATTACCAAAAATCACAAAACATTTCTTAGGACTAGCTTTTCTGTATCCTTATGTTCTTTTTTTGGTAATATTTTCAACTGCTGTCCATTTTTTTCACATATATTCTCTGTTAAAGGCACCATTACAAGGCATGATTGCATGTGAACAAATGTGAGATAAGAGTTCTGGTTCTCCATATTACTGTGCAGTGTAATTATTAGAAACCTCAATTATATAGATGCAGATATAACTATATAAGTCAGCATATAATAATAATCTCATAATAATTTTCAAATTATCAAGACCTTCTATGGAGGTACTCTTACACGTTTCTTTCTCTTTGGTATGTCCAAAGGAGATAAGAATTCAAGGACTTTTAGTTACTACATCATAACAAAAGAGATATATCTAGGTTTCCTCTCTAAAGAAAGTCTACAATATACTTAATTTACTGGTCTTTAAAAGCCTAGATGTGATGGTTTTTTAAAAATTCTCCTTTTAGTAGGATGGTGTTTTAAGCAAAACATTTAACAACTGCTTCTTTCTGTTTTGAAATTTACTGAATGTGTCAGGATTCCAGCAGGAACGAGAAGACAGTGGGACTAATAGAATTTGGTAGAGATTATTTACAAATATTTGGGCAGACAATAGTGAAATGACAAGAAGATTGTGTGAATCTGGGACTAGTAATAGTAGGATTGTTACCCTCTGAGGTAAAAAGAGGGAGTTGGGTGATATGGGCCTACTCATCATGGATGGATGGATCAAGCTAGCCCTACATGATCGCTCAGGAGAGAGTCCGGGGCATAAATAACTGTTCCCATATTTGTTCCCTCTTCCTCCCTTCCTTACCAATGCATTGTTCCCCATTAGCCAAATCCAATGGCAAATTGAGTAAATTATGTAGTCTTTTAGGCCAGCCTTCTCTCCAGGAAGGTAGAGGGGAGTGATGATATTTGTCATGTTTTTGGAGACTTATTTACCTAAAAAGGAAAAAAAATTGCATCTTTGAGAGTGGCATCTTGTATAGGAAATAATCTTGACCAGCAATAGGCCATATGTCTAGGGGCAGTATGCTTTACAGTACATTAGTCACTTGGGCATACGTTAGTGATTCTCATGGGAGGAATCATTTTTCCCAGATGGGAATTTTGACTCTGTGTGTATGTGTGTGTGACACACTTACTGACTGTTTGTCTTTAGGAATCTGGTAAACCCAGAGTGGGGTGGGGTGTGGAAGCAGTAAAGTACCTTTTGATTTCATTAGGTGTCTTTTGATTTCATTATGCTCAGATGGTTGAGAATCTAACTCAAGAAACACCCATTAATTTTGGCAAGAAGAGATTTTACTGACTTGTGAAAGAAAATTTCAGTTTTGAGCTTGAAGTTAAAAGGTGGCATACGCTTTACACATCAAGTGCGTGAAAAAATGCATTGTCAGTAATTGAGATAGAAAGTTTTTTTGTTTTGTTTTGCCAGTCCTGGGGCTTGTATTCAGGGCCTGGGCATTGTCCTGAGCCTCTTTGTGCTCAAGGCTAGCGCTATACCACTTGGGCCACAGCACCACTTTCAAGATCGAAAGTATTTAGAAGACATATGAACTACATCCTATTAATATTCAGAGACTTCAATGCCATGCCTTGAGCAATGTTTACTGTTCATCTGTATTTGTAAAATGAATGAGTAACTCTAATTGAGTAGAAATGGATGTTGCTGACACAGAAAGGAACCAGTTAGAAGAGAAAGATGAAAGATGCTGGGTCCAGAAATACAGATATTCCTATTTGAATGGAACGACTATGAACTACTAACAAATGAGGAAAGCCAGGCCATAAAGGGCACATTTATTTTTAATTTTTTTATTTTTAATTTTTTGGGTCTGGTCGTGGGGCCTGAACTCTGGGCCTGGGCACTGTCTCTCAGCTCTTCAGCTCAAGGCTAGCGCTCAACTACTTGAGCCAGAGTGCCACTTCTGGCTTTTTTTTTTTTTTTTCTGCTTATGTGGTGCTGAGGAATTGAACCCAGGGCCTCAAGCATGCAAGGCAAACGCTCTACTATTGAGCCACCTTCCCAGCCCAAAGGGCACATTTTTCATGCTATTATAACTAACTGGATCTCATGTTGCCAGACACCTGGCCTTGACAGGAGCCTCCAGTCGTCATCCTCCAAGTTTCAGCCTCTTAAGTAACTAGGATTACAGACATGAGTCACTGGCACCTGACTCTGTGTATTTTTCTTTAAGATTCAGTAATTGGAGAAGGGAATTTAAATGATGGTATTAGAAACCATCCCCTCTAAATTTTCCCCCTCACCCTCTCTCCCTATCTCCCTCTTTTCCTGTCTCCCTCTCTCTCTCCCTCTCCTTCTCCCTTTCCCTTCTCCCTTCTCCCTCCTCCCCATCCCCCGCCCCTCCCCTCTCCCTCCCCCCTCCCCCCTCTCTCAATGTCATTCTCTAAGTAGACTCACAACCATTCTCTTTCTCCTCTCAGACTCATTTGAAGAATTAGGTATGCCTCCAAAGAGAAGGATTTGATAGATCAGACTGTGGTCTGGGTCTCGGTGTGATTGTCCCAGTCTTTCTGTATTATATTCCTTCACTCTCACCCTTGTGTTCCAGTCCTTTCATTTTTAGACAGTGAAAACTGCTTAATTGGAAATAATCTTTCGTTCCTTTAAGGCAGTGCTGAGCCCCTTTTAAATGTATGTTTAGTTAGCAGATTGATGGAGAATTACTCCTAAGATTGTAAAAAGATATAGTAGATTGAGACAAGAAAGGATAGCATTAGAAAACCTTGTCTATTAAATGCTCAATTTTTATGATGAAACATATCATTGGATTGTTGGTTGTAGTCAAGTGAGTTAGGCATAGAATTTAGAAATAAAGGACTGTTGGAATTGGAAATACTGGTATGGGAGCTAGAGCTATTGAGAACTATAGTACTATTTATTTGCTGGAGCAAGAGTCATGGTCAGGTAAGTCTCACATGCCCACCATTAATACTCGCCTGCATTAGTACAAGGAGCCAGTAGTCTAGCTTTATAACTAACTTGTCTTAATCAGCTAGCTCATTACTAGATTCACAAACATCCTTTCGTTATTTCATTGGACACCACTTCTTAACCTGTTGCTTAAGCCAAAATCAGGGCTTTGTTTTCCATTTTTCTTTCTTTCCCTCACTTCCTCCATCTAAATCTTTATCATAGCCTCACTGCTCTCCACCCAGCTTTGCTGCTACCACCTTGTCCCATACTTGGAGCATCTCTCCTGAACGACTGCTCCTGCTCCTCACTTCTCACAGCCCATTCACATGCACCTGCCTGATTGATTGTTTCAATGTCAGATCATGTCATTCCCTTTGCCTCATCCCAGCACCTGGCATGGTACTTCGTGCAGAGTAGAAGCTCAAGGTTTTGCATAAACAAATGCTAAAAGTTAGGATGGGTAAAATTCCTTATAGACTGTTGATATACTAGCTAACCTTTAGGCTTTCCTGATCTAAACTTCATGTGGTCTTTGTTATTTTTCTTTTGCTGATCATGGGTCCTGAACTCTGGGCCTGGGCATTGCCCCTCAGCTCTTCAGCTCAAGGCTAGCACTACCCCTTGAGCCACAGCATCACTTCCGGCTTTTCTGCTTTTGTGGTGCTGAGGAATTGAACCAGGGCCTCATGCATGCAAGGCAAGCACTCTATCACTGAGCCACCTTCCCAGCCCAATCTTTCTTTGTAATGATAATATTGGCCCTGGGCTTGTCAAGGTGCATCTGGTTTTTCTGTTCTCACCTTGTGACTGATGGTTTTTACCCACTTTTAGGATGATTAACAGATTTTATATATGGCATAGAAGCCAGCAAAACCAGTCACTCTTCTTTGGCAATCTCATGGTAGCCAAGGGTATAAGATTATGCCAAGTACCTCCCCATACTATTTCTGGACCTGTTTTGCAAGTATAATAAACTTACTGTAAGTTTTGAGGAGGACCATGACTCTTGAAAATGGAGTGAAATTGCTTCACTCAACATGAAAAATGTTCAAGTACACATGAATCCAGATTGTTGTAGATCATCAGAGGTTCTTAGAGTGAAGGAACAATAGTCATAGTGGAACCATGTGTAATTTTCAAATGCATAGTCAAAATTAAGGATATATTTAGAAGAGGTTAAAATGTCTAACTTTGAAATATAAACTAGAAAGTAAAGTGACCAAATATTGGCAGATGGATATATCACAGAACAATGATTATTGTTTCTTTTGTCTATGATGCTACTTAGTATTGTGGCAGAATGTTAAGAGAATTGTGTGTGTGTGTGTGTGTGTGTGTGTGTGTGTGTGTGTGTGTGTGTGTGTGTGTGTGTGCGCGCGCGCGCGCGCGCGTGCGCGCTGGTTCTTGGACTCAGGGCCTTGGGCACTGTCCCTAAGCTTTTGTGCCCAAGAGTAGCACTCTAGTGGAGCCACTTCCAGCTTTTGGGGGTTAACTACAGAGAAAAGTCTAATGGACTTTGCTACTCTTCATGGACTTTCCTGCCCAGGCTGGCTTCGAACTGTGATCCTTATTAGCTAGGATTATTAGCTTGAGCCATGGGTACCCAGCTAAGAGTTTTGTTTTGTTTTTAAATCAAAATTCTGAATGACATTGGTTGGTTTTGCTTATGCTTTTGTTGAAGTGACAGGGCACATGGCAGCTAAACACTGTGCACCCTCAGGATACAGTTCCTTCCTTCCTTCCTTCCTTCCTTCCTTCCTTCCTTCCTTCCTTCCTTCCTTCCTTCCTTCTTTCCTTCCTTCTTTCCTCCCTCCCTCCCTCCCTCCCTCCCTCCCTCCCTCCCTCCCTCCCTCCCTCCCTTTATTCCTTCTTCACTTCCTCCTTTCTTCCTTCCTTTCTTTCTTTTTTGTTGGTCATGGGGCTTGAATTCTGGGCCTGGGTGCTGTCCCTGAGCTCTTCAGCTCAAGGTAAGTGCTCTACCACTCGGGCCACCTATAAATGGACTCATTGAGAGGGGAACAACTGATAGACATGGATGAAAAGGACATCAGTGGGTGAAAGTCATGGGAATGAAGGAGAGGAATTTTTGAAGTATTTGTCTTGGGTCAACCTAATGCCCTTTTGTTACTTTTTGTTGATATGTTTTTATTTTGTGTATGTACTGGGTCTTGAGATCAAGGATTTTTTTTCTTTTTCTTTTTCAAACTTGGCTTTTTTTTTCCCCCTCAAGGCTAGCACTTTACCACTTGAGCCATATTATCACCCCTGAATTTTTGCTGGTTAATTGGGGCAAAGTCTCACAGAATTTTCTGCATGGGCTGGCTTTGAACTGTGATGCTCAGATCTAAGCCCTCTTGAGGAGCTAGGATTACAGGCGTGAGCCACTAGTGCCTGGCTCCCTTTTTGTTTGTTTTCCTGGTTTAGCTCTTAGCATTTCATTACAACTGAAACAAAGGATGGCATGTTTTTTCTTTGACAGAAGTTATTAGAAAATTTACCATTCTCTTATTCTGTCTCCTTTGGGGTTGAAGAGAGCTATTATTTCAGTAGCTATTGTTAGGGTTTCCTTTATTACTGTTAATACTCTCAAGTTGGCATATATTTGATAAATCACTAAGTATTTTGTCCAGCTACCTAAGCAATGGAAGCAAGTGTGTATTGCTGTAGTACCAGAGTTGTGGTTTTTTTTTTTTTTTTGCAGCACAATATATTAACTAAGCAAAAAATTTAAAAGAACAAAGACAATAAAAGTGATGTTTGTTAGTGGTACTTTGAGATATTTCAGGAGAGTTGAGATGTGAAGAAAAGCAATGGCCATATTTAGAAAGCTGCCTCAAACCCAAGAGTATCTATTGAAGTAAACTTGATGACAGACTTTTTTCCTCTTCATGAATCATTGTATTCCTATAAAAGCGAAAATTCCTCTTCAGCTAAACAAATGGCTTCCACATCTGTTTTCTTGGTTCCTCAAAAGGGTGTCTTCGGCTTGCATTTTTTAAAAAAGTGTTTATCTGTTTAAAACGAAATATCGTCAAAAGCACTTTATACATCAAAATCCAAGTTGGTCTGCTTATAAGAATTAGTCAAGTATGATCTGGTGGTGATGGTGATGTTAGAGAGGAAAAAAAGACAACACGTTTGTAGTCTTCATCTGTAAGTTCTTCTCTTTAATTAGGCTGCTTAATGTTTTGAAATATTTAATTTTACATGCCCTTTGGTTTGGGGGACTAATTGAGTAGATCTTTGTCATCTCAATATTTTAATGGTCTTGGCTCAAAGTTCTGAAAATAAGTATTTTATAAATTAGTAGCAGGAAAATTATTCTATCAGTCCCATTGACTAGCAATTGATCTGTAGTTGATTCAGAGGGATTTCTTTTTGTTCCCATATTCAGTTTCCCCTTTGCTATGTCACTAAGTAACACAGCGATAACTGGTTTGTGAAATGGGGGTTTCACTTTTCTGATGGACTTGTTCAGTTCCCAGTCTCATGTGATTTTTGTACACCACAAGGGTTTTGATTTTATCTTTTTTAAACCTTTAGTCTCTTCTTGGGTGACAGGCCACCATGCCCTTGAACCCATCCTGCCATTTAAAAATAAAGAATGAGAAGCAGCTGAAATGCTGGCTCTTTGCAGCTGACAGGAATCTGATCTACAACTTGAATTCTTTATCTGGGTACCGACATGCCAGTGGTGGTGTGTGGCTCCTTCTAGTCATGCTATTTGCAATCACACACTTTAAGGGGGAGGGAGCAGACGTGATTGTCTCTAGGGGAAAGAATAATTTTTTCTTTCTTAACAGGAGGCCACCTAACTCCTGGTTTCTTACCACCCAGCAGATGTTAATCTTTCAGTGATAATTGCTCAGGCCCCTCCC
Source organism: Dipodomys spectabilis (assembly GCF_019054845.1). Classification (NCBI taxonomy): domain Eukaryota; kingdom Metazoa; phylum Chordata; class Mammalia; order Rodentia; family Heteromyidae; genus Dipodomys; species Dipodomys spectabilis. The sequence goes on along the minus strand of NW_024871203.1, from coordinate 1,168,677 downwards.
ATCCCTCACCCTCCCCACCCACCTCCTGAGCTACACCTGTCTGTCCTATCTAAACAGTGACTTGCTGTGAGGTTAAAGGTCCATGAGAACAGCGAGACATTTGATATTATAAAATCTAATTAGTGGCAAAGGCAGTTAATAGAATCACTTATAACTAGGTTTCTCTGGAAGGTGGGAAAAATATAATTTGGATACTGAGAGGAATCCCTTTGGCTATCTTTTACTGAATAAGTATAAATCAATTGCTACCAAATGGCACAAAACTTGGCAGAAAAAAAGAACACCTCCTTCAATGCAAAAGAGAGGCAGGGAAAAGTGTGGATATATAGGGGTTATAGGAAGCTCTTGTGATAGAAATTAATGGGTGTTTAATGTTCATGTAGATCCCCCATCAGCTTGACCTCAGTGGAAGAGGGTAGTGGCAAAGTTGTTGCTTGTTTGTAGAGCTGTATTTGGTAGCTGTTTAGGTGGCTCAAGAAAAGGCAATATGGGCTGGGAAGGTGGCTCAGTGGTAGAGTACTTGCCTTGCATGCATGAGGCCCGGGGTTCGATTCCTCAGCACCACATAAGCAGAAAAGCCGGAAGTGGTGCTGTGGCTCAAGTGGTAGGGTGTTAGCCTTGAGCTGAAGAGCTGAGGGACAATGCTCAGGCCCAGAGTTCAGGCCCTATGACCAACCAAAAAAGAAAAAAAAAAGAAAAAGCAAGATGCTCCCCCTTTTTGACCTTGCTCGGAAGATTAATACACTTATTTGTATTAGGTGCTAGCCACCTGTTAGGATCATTCTCATTAAAGAGTACTGTGTGGTGCCTTGCTGTCTGACTGGCAGCCTGTGTCAGATTTGCTAGTGGCCCCTGGTTTGTGTGACACCTGCCAGTTGTGACAGAAAGAATGGAGAGCTGATAGCTGAAAGGGAAGCGAAGGTACTGTTGGAGGAATGAGGGATCAGAAGCGCCACCTGTCACTAGGACCGTTAGTTTTGCTGCTAGTTTGTGTTTAGTCTTCTTTTCCTCCCACTGCCCCTCCTGTGAGCTATGCTATCTGTTTCACAGGGTTCTGTTATCATCCACGTGCTGACATTGTTTTGCTTTATTCATTTTTTTTGGGTCATACATTGGTTTTCTTATACCTGAAATACCCACTGTCTCCTTCACTGAGCATGGCATCTTCTGTGTGTCTCCCTTAAGATATGCCCAAAACATCCTGTTCCTCTTTCAAACTTATGGTTCTGCTCCACAACCTGTGATCCTTCCTAGATTCACTGGCAAAATAAATGCTAAGAATATGAGTGTCATTCTTGACCTTTATGTCGTCTTCTTGCCCCAAATCCAGCCAATCACAGAGTCCTGTAGCTTCTATTTCCTAAATATCTATGCATCTCTATCTCCAGTGCCACTGCTATTGTGTTCAGACCTCAGTACACCTTCCTGGTCACTGTCTCGCTTCTCAATACCAGTATTCTTCACATGTTTTGATGTCAGAGATATCTTTAAATTCTCAATCTGCTATACCACTCTCCAATTTAAAGACCTTAATATGGCTTACAAGGTCCTTCACAGTTTGGCCTTTCCTCACTGGTGCCTGGCCATACTTTTATTTTCTTTCCCTAGAGCTTTTTTAAAAAACAAAAACAAAAACTTTATTATTTAAATCTTAATTTTCTTTACTCACCATTCCCAGTACCCCTTGGGTCCTCACACTGCCCCCTGTTTCTTTTGCTTCTGTGGCTTCCTTTTATATACAGTCTGCCCTTGTGAACTTTTCTCAAACCACTACTGTGTGTGTGTGTGTGTGTGTGTGTGTATGTATATATATCTCCTCAATAGATAAGGGATTGCATCCAAGTCATTCATCACTGTGTTTCCTACCAGCTTGGCATAAAAACTGTCTAGTAAATATTTATTGGTACATGAATAAGGTTCTAAATGAGCAAACAAAAAAGGATATAGCACTCCCTACAATTCATGTCAAATTCTTGAGATTTATTGAGTGTAAATGGAGGATTTTTTTTTTTTTATGGTTCTGGTCCTGGGGCTTGAACTGTCCCTGAACTTCTTTTGCTCAAGACCAATTTTCTACCTCTTTGGGCCACAGCTCCACTTCCAGTTTTGTTTTTCTTGTTTCTTTGTTTGTTTTTGGTACTTTGGTGGGGATAAGAGTCACAGACCTTTCTGGCCTGGGCTGGCATTGAACCACCAGCCTCAGATCTCATCCTTCTGAGTAGCTAGGATTACAAGGGTGAGCCACTGGCACCTGGCTTGTGAAGGACATTTTTATTTATTTATTTATTTATTTATTTATTTATTTATTTATTTATTTATTTATTTATTTATTTTTTTGTGTTGGTCATGGGGCCTGAACTCTGGGCCTGAGCATTGTCCCTCAGCTCTTCAGCTCAAGGTTAGCACTCTACCACTTGAACCACAGCGCCACTTCTGGCTTTTTCTGCTTATGTGGTGCTGAAGAATGGAACCCAGCCCCTCATGCATGCAAGGCAGCACTCTACCACTGAGCCACGGTCCCAGCCCCTGAAGGGCATTGTTTTCAAGCAATGAATAGCTAATTCTTGTATAACTTTCATATTGCTCTCCATGTTTTAAACCTCTCTCCTAAATGACTTTTATTAAGCTAATCTATTGCCTTTAAGCTTTCTCTGGATTCCAGAAGAAAATACAGAAGATAATAGTACAGGAAGGACTTATTTTCTTCTTAAATATAGTTATTCTGGAGGCATTCCTAAACACATGCCTGTGGAATACAGTTCTCTGGACATTTGAACACAATTACATTCCCTTAAAATTAGACTATCTTTCTCAAAAATTTCTCTTTGAAGTGGGACCCTGTATAATTTTATCATAAGTAGCTCATAAAGTCTTTTTTTCCATGCTTGTAATAGAATAGAGGCAGCAAGGAATGCCCTTTATAAAAAATAGAAGAGTTGCTCTAAGAGGAGATATAAAAAGTATAATCATGGCAGAACAGAACTTAGTATATAGCTCTGGTTCTGAACAAAGGGATTACCCTCTTAGGTAGTAGGCTTTTGAAGTTCTCTCTTGGTTTGGGCTGTAGCTTGGGTATAGTGTTCTGGCCTACCATCCACAAGGCCCTAGGTTCAGTCTCCAATCCTTCCTGTCATCTTTTTGGAAGTAGAAAGTAATGAAGGGCTTTCTAGTGACTGACTTGTTACACACTGATTGTACAAAGATAGCAAAAAATCAAAAATGGTGACAGCAATACATTGCTCACTCTTCAACCTCAGGCTCTCCAGACCCCAGCTATGTGCTCCCGCAGAATTGAGCTTCATGCTGTGTGCTTAGTAGTGACAAGTTCACACCCTGTTTGATCTGCCATTTGCAGGAGTTGAGAGCTCAAAGTTTCCTAGTCAGATTTTCCCATGACCCCAGTTATAAAGAAAATGTTGCCGATTCTAGAAAATGTTAATGTCCTTTTTAGCTGTATTATCTTGATTGCAATGCTTCAGAATTGCCCAACTTCATTATCTGAGCATAGCCAGCCTGATGCTTCCTTCTCAAATAGATAATTATGATCAATTAAGCACTTTCAGGCCTTATAGAATACTTAATTTTATTAGTCAATTATTTGTGCTTTGAAAGAGTTAATGGTAGCCACCCAAGCCATTATTAGAAATTAGAATGTCCCAAAATAGAAAGGCTATTTCCTTTGTGTGTGGCACTGCAGTGGAAAATGCCAAGCATAGTTTTTACTGAGTTAAAGGGTGAGAGAAGGCGGGGTGGGGGAGAAAGTTACATGAAAATCATTTAGCCATTAACCTAATGGGTGGGTTTATAAATCCTATTACTATAAGTCCTTTTCATTTCTACCGAGGACTGGTGCATGCTTGATCCCACTGATGTTAAATTCATTCTGTCTAAGTGATTACTAAAGTAAGACACTTTGAGTCAATTTTAATCAGGTTGTGTGAAACTTGCCTAAACGCAAGCACGGACACAGTTTGGCCATGTCTTCATTAGACCCTCAGATGAGTTATAGGACGAATCATTCAGGGAGGCACATCTTTGAGCCTTTTGATACATACTTGTTTTTCTGTGAGGGAGATACATCAGAGATAGGGGCTGAAAATGCCCAGATCTGAAGTGAGGGCCAAGGTTTTGGTGGGAATGTTCGTGTCTCATGGATATTTTATGAGTCCCAAGGAAACTGACAGCTCTACTCTTAGGACTAATCTAGGCATCTTCAATGTTATAGTTAAGCAAATCAGACTTTTAAATTTGATGCAATTTGTAGACCATCTTCCTAAAAACCTGTGTGTGTTCCACACTTTCAAATCTTTGCCGGCAGTTTCAGGAGATTTTTCAGATGTCTTGTAGGTTGATATCTCCTGTTCTGGATTCTTAGGGCTTAGTGTCTTAGGGCTTTATTTACTTTTTTTTTTTTTTTTTAATTGGGAACTTAAAATTTAAGAGTACAAAGGCCGTACTTGAGTTCTTGCGTTGGTGAGTAGATTTGGTTTTCAAGTATGATTTAAAGTCAGCTCTACAAGCTATGTAGGGTCCTGTGTTGGGTACCACCCCAAGTCTGGTAATGCTCACAAATTCAAGTGAAGCATGTAGAGCCTGGATTGGAAGAGGAATAGAGCATAAGAATGTTATGTAGGGAAGGTTTCTTTAAAGGTGAAATATTTTTTAAAAGTCAGGATATATAATGAGTTTCAAGAAATTCATAGGACAAATAAAAATTCACATTGGAGATAAGAAATTATAAGCCAAGGGAGACATCCATTTTAAGATTTCACATATTCAAAGACACAGCTTTTGGTATTTTCAGTTTTTAGATAAAAATTAGAGCCCTGTCAAATTGTAGGGCAATAATTGAGAGATACTTATAAATATCATTAAATGTGTCTGTTGGGAAGAGAAGTCTTTCAGAAAGTGTTGTGTATTCAAGTGTTTTATATTCTTTACACATGAGCTACCAGCAGGTCTAGGTTGCAAATTAAAAATTTAAAACAAAATCAGTCTACCTGGAAACAAGAGTTGTATAGGAGAGTTACGCTTTCAGTGAAGTTTATAATTAATGGACCTTTGTCACTGGAATAGAAATTCATTTCTCTTGAGTAATATTTGTTTATGTCATATGCATTGTGTTTGAAGGTGGGATTAAAACTGATTCACCCTCATTTCTTTTGTGGAAAGAGCTACCATTTAAATGTGTACTTTGTGTGGGTTTAATTGCTGCTTTTTTGTAACCAACTTTGGGTTCTTGTGGAGATGAACTTTTTGATTGATAATAGCTTTGTGTTTTTTCAAGCGGGACCACAGAGGGTTTTCCTCAGTATATCTTAGGAGAGAAGTATTTATTGAATTACTATGATGTGCGAGAGGCATTGTGCTAAGTTGAAGTACTATGAAATGATCTCTGTCTATAATCTATTCAGTTTATTAATCTTACCTTTGTAACTAGATGGTATGTTGGTGGGCTCATAGGCCTACCAGATCTATTAATATTGAATTGGCCAGGCTACAGAAGGTTTTTCAGACTCTGTGAAGTTCCTTATATAGTACATAAATATTAAGTAGAAGTATTATCTTTTTTTTTTTTTAACTATGAGAGATACAGAGACAGGTAGGTCCAGGGCAGGGAGAGATATGAAGGATTGGCTGTTTGGTTGTAGGGGCTGACAGGTCCAGAATTTGTAAGGTGATGTGGGGTGGGCTGATGAGCAGGCTGGACACTAGGGAAGAGTTGATGTTGCAGTTCATGCTGAAAGGCAGTCTGCAGCAGAATTCCTTCTTCCTCCAAGGAAGTCTTTCCCCTCCCCCACAAGGTTCTTCCTCCAAGGAAGCCTTTCCCCTCCCCCACAAGGTTCTTCCTCATTAGATGAGTTGATAATGTGCTTTATTCAAAATCAGTTGATAGGACTGGGAAGGTGGCTCAGTGGTAGAGTGCTTGCCTTGTATGCATGAGGCCCTGGGTTCAATTCCTCAGCACCACATAACGAGAAAAAGCCGAAGTGGCGCTGTGGCCACAAGAGCACTAGTCTTGAGCTGAAGAGCTCAGGGACAACACCCAGGCCCAGAGTTCAGGCCCCATGACAGGCAGAAAAAAAAAAAATCTCTTAAAAAAATCAGTTGATATAAATGTTAAACTCATTTTAAAACTACTTTCACAGTGGGAGTATTATTCCTTGTGTTTGACCAAATATAAGGGTGCCATGGTCTAGCCAAGTTGACACATAAAATTAACCTAGCCTACCTTCCTGACATGTGGTTTTAATGCTGTGAAGAAACAGCTTGTGAAAAGCACAGAAGAACATGGCATGTTTACCATGCCAGCTACAGTATGAGTAAAGCATACTGAATGATGTATGTGGGAAGCATGAGAAGATAAGCTGAGCCTCAACAAGATCAGGAATCTCAGGGTCAAGCTAAGGGGGCTTCAATTTCATTTCAAGGAGTACTTCTTTGGGGGGTTGGTATGGGGTTTGAACTCAGAGCCTGGGTGTTGTCCCTGAGCTTTTTTGCTCAAGGCTAGTGCTCTACTACTTTGAGCCACAGCACCACTTCCAGTTTTCTGGTGGTTAATTCGAGATAAAGGGTCTCACTGACTTTCCTGCCCAGGCTGACTTCTAACTGTAATCCTCAGATTTCAGCCTCCTGAGTAGCTAGGATTACAGGTGTGAGCCACCAAGGAGTACATTTTTGGGGGGGGAAAAACGAACAAAAAACCCACTGATGCAGGGTGCTGGTGGCTCACACCTCTAATCCTAGCTACTCAAGAGGCTGAGATCTGAGGATTGCGATTGAAAGCCAGCCTGGGCAAGAAAGTTCGTGAGACTCTTTTCTCCAATTAATCTCCAGAAAACCGGAAGTGGCACTGTTGCTTAAAGTGTAGAGCACTAGCCTTGAGCTGAAGAGCTGAGGGAAAGCGCCCAGGCTCAGGGTTCAAGCCCCACGACTGACCAAAAGAAAGGTAGTAAGTGACCCAATACCAAAAAAGTGTTAATTATTGGTGACAGGAAGTAGAGTGCTTATTAAATCCACAGCTTTTATTTTCTTGAGCTTCTTATAGAGAAGACACATGTAAGAGTTAAGAATAAAAATGAATAGGAAAATAGGAAGAAGGCATAAATGTTTACCAGGTATGAGAACTGAGTAACACTATTCCTGGTTGCTAAAAGTTGGATTAGGGAATGCTTAGATATTGGTCAGATTATCAAATGTCATAATATTTATATTCCATCTACTTTTCCCTATCCTTCAAATCTTTCCACTTTCCTATCCCTCTTATGCTAATGTATATTTTAAGAATCCCAGTTTATTTCTAATTTTATGTTACCAGTAATGGAAGAATCCTAAAACCATTGGGATTTCAATAATTCTCTTTATGCATTATTTGTTTAGAATTTGACCTTATTCTACATTTTCTTGTAGGAATTCCATTGTGTTTAATATCTGAATCAGATACCAACGTGGGTTTCTTGTTTGTAAGTTATTACTAGGTACAGTAGATATACACATTGAGAGTAGGACCTTGCAACTTTACTTTTTTTTTTTACTCTGGTAAGCTGATGTTTTTTCTTTCTTATTTAGTATTAATAAAACGCTATATTAGTTTGTGACAGCATCTAAAAACTTTCCATAGTCTTTGAATGCATTGCTAGACAAAGTATTCTTTTTCAATAAAATGTTATGACCCTAGTGTTGTCCTGGATGTGTTAGCAGAACCTGTAAATTCACATCTCTTAGGTTGTTATTATTCTTACCCTTGATATAGCAAATACACACTTTCTGCTTGGTAAACATTATATTGTGGGTATATTTTTAAACAGATAATTTTCTTTATAAAACAGATTTCTATGCATTTTAATTTGTTTTTGGGTTTCCACCACCATTCCCTAGCCTTCAGAGGCTCCTATTAGGGTTAAAATATCTTTTCATATTATTTTAATTATTGTTCTCCCCACCCCCACCCCTTTTCCTGTTTCCCCCTCCTCTTTTTTTCTAACGGCACTGTTCTGCAAAGCTTGCAATGATTGATATGATGGCAGTGCTGTCATTCTTTTTAACCAAAAAAAAAAGTCATTTTTGTTCTAGTTATTTTAATAGAGTCCCATTAAAGATGTATTGCTGACTGAAATATCGGCATGAAGGGCTCTCACTGAGCTGAGCCCAGGAATTAAGAAGTCAGGAAATCGGCTGCTGCATTGCAAGAGAGCCTTGTGTGACACCGAATCTCCTGATTGGGGAGATCATTACTGCTATTATGACTCGACTTGCGTAGGAATTTTAAATTCCATCTGAATGTCAGTAATAACCCTCTTAGCAAATTATCCTGAATAAAATCATGAAGGCATTTTATATAATAGGTGTTGAATTACTGGATAGATTTGCTAATTAAATACTCTTTGTTCTGCTGCAGTTGACATTACAGGGTAAGATCTTGAACAATTATTCTCAACAGCTGTACTTTGTTAAGGGAAAAATTAACCACAAAGTTTATTTTTTTACACTTGAAGTTGGCAGATTTTTGAAATGTGCTTGAAAAAATTCCATCATCCAATTGGTAATGAGTAGATAAATATGCAGGTGTTGCTGTGAAATCAGATAACTGCAGACTGCCTTATTAATGAATTTAGTAAGCTTTTATAGCCCTGTTTTCTAGCCGTTGGCACAGAAAATGATTTTCTGTCAGAATGGGTAGCTTTAATATTAGGCTTGTCACTTTGAAGTGAACTTAAAAATGATCATCTTGTAATCATTATACCTTGTGTCCAGTAGATCTTTCTGGGTACTTGTGGCTATTTAAAAAATGCATGTCTTCAATGAGAATATATCTCTAATGCAAAAGTTTTTGATAGCATCTGGGTTGGGACATAATGAAAAGAAAAGGAAATATAAGGTCAAGCCTTCACTAGGCTCTTGTTACGGTTGGGCAAAAATTTAGAGTCTAATTTTCCGCATCTCTCAAATGTGACTTAGGATACTGCCTACCCTTTCAGTCAGCATTCTACAAATATATATTATTATACTAGGCTTTCTGCTAGATCCTCAGAATTTTGGTAATCCAGTTGAGTGTCCAGCAGCAGTGAGCAGTCTGATTTGAGGGCTGGGCCTGAGTCAGCTTTGGGCAATCCTGCTCATTAGCACTTGAATAAGCATTAGATTGAAGTGAGGGCTGTGGTGCCCACTATCTAGAACTGTTTGGTAGAAAAGCATGAAAGGACAGACCTCTGCCTCTTTATGGATTGTCTCATAAATCTACCCACAAAAATCAATAAAACCCTGCTGAAGAGAAACTGAGCTATATTTATAAAAATATTTAAAATAAAACCTTTGACCTTATAAGTCCACTAGTAGGATTTTTTTTACTGGCAGATTTGTATATTACTTGTGTATTAGAGTTAATGATTCAAGTATGACTAATGGTAAAGATTAGTGCCAGCCTATATGTTCATTAATAAAACACTAAATTATGATCATTTCTTATAATGGACTGTTAAATAGTCATCAGCAAATAATAAGACAGCTCTTTGTGTGTGGGCTTGCAATCATTACTAAAATAAAAGTGTTCAGTAAAAATTGCACTTGTAGCCAGGCACCGGTGGCTCATGTCTGTAATCCAGCTACTCAGGAGGCTGAGATCTAAGGATCGGAGTTACAAACCAGACCAGGCAGGAAAGTCTAACCACCAGAAAACCAGAAGTGAAGCTGTGGTTCAAAGTGGCAGAGTGCTAGCCTTGAGCAAAAAACCCCAAAAACAACAACAACAAAAAACTCAGGTACAATGCCCAGGCCCTGAGTTCAAGTCCCATGGCTGACAAAAAAATTGTTCTTGCAATCCAATCTTAAAGTTTGTTGTTTCTGTAAATAGCATCTACCTGAAGGTTACTCTGCCAACAAAGGGAAAATTGTTTTGGTAGCAGCCCTCAGATTGTGCGTGGGACTGGTAGTAATTTGCAGGTAGACTATAGTGGAGGTGGATTATGGGTCTGGAAGTTGAAGAATAGCAATTCACATTGAAGGTACACTCAGGATTGACATAGTAGGTTTGGTGTATATTGTGAGAAAAAGATGAGAGTTGAAGAAATTGGTTACTGAATTTATAGTGAAAGGATGATAAGTTACTCCTGAGATACATTTACCTTACGGAGCTGTCCACTGGGATGAGTGCTAAGCCTTATAAGGTAGAAGGGGAAGAGGGTGGTGAGAACTCTTGATAACTAGTTCTGTCCTCACTATGATGAACTTGACTTGCGTTGATCTCAAAGGAACTGTCAGGTATTCTCCCAGAATATATTTCCTTACCATTTAAATGTTAGCAAATGAAGATACATAGTGGAGGAGAGTGAATGTTTTGCTTAAGTTAAACTTTAGTTTCTAGTTCGTATGGAGCGTATCAGTCAACTGGCACACAGCTTTTTGAGGGCCTGTTATAGATGAAGTCAGTAGTGAGGCATTGACAAGCTGTTTGACCATCAGAATCTTGTTTTCTAGTTGAGGAAGGGAATAACCACTAATAACATAAACCATCATTCAGTCGCTGGAAGAACAGAATAAACACAAGACAGAAAAGGAAGATCACTTTGGGCTTATAGAGAGCCAAAATGCAGTCATAGAATACTTTGGAAGAACTTCTGGTAGGGGACACTATATAAGCTAAGGCATGGAAAGATGAGTACACACCACATTTGTTGAAGACGAGATTTATCTTGCCCACCTTCCTCCTCCTCCTCCTCCTCCTCCTCTTCCTTCCTCCCCCCCCCCCCCCCCCCCCCCCCCCCCGTCGGTTATGGGGCCTGAACTCTGGGCCTAGGGCCTAGGTACTGTCCCCCAGCTCTTCAGCTCAAGGCTAGTGCTCTACCACTTGAGCCACAGTGCCACTTCTGGGTTTCTGGTGGTTTATTGGAAGTAAGAGTCTCACGGACTTTCCTGCCCGGGCTTTGAACCCTGATCCTCAGATCTCAGACTCCTGAGTAGCTAGAATTACAGGTGTGAGCCACCGGTACCCCGGCTACTTCTCACTTCTTATTAGGAAAGAAAACCTTTCATAGAAGTTTTTATAGATGAATTCTCCTACAGTTGATTGATCAAATACCCAACTTGATCACTATTTCCAGAATGGAATTACCATGATTACTATAGACCAGTGGTTTATAGTTTAGCTTAGTTTAGCTTACAACATGAGAATCATCTTAAAATCAGTGGATAGTTAGCTCAGTCAGATTATGCCTCCCCCTTACCCCCAACCCCAGGTAGGGAAGAGGCTTCTTACTCTATTGAAAATCTGAATAAAATTGAGAGATAGTTAGAATGGGAAGTAGGCAATAAAAATGCAAAATAGTAAAAAGAGCACAGTGGTGCATACTTGTCATCCTAAGCTGATACTGGGAATCTGATACTGGAAGACTGACACTGCGAATGTGGTTCTAGGCAAGCCTGGGCAGAAAAGTCCGTGACACTTCATCTCTATGGAGAGAACCGTGGCTCCCAGCTATGACAGGAAGCATAAAATAGGTGGATTGCAGTCTGAGCACATGACTGAGTAGAAAGCAAGACATGATCTCAAAAATAACCAGTGCAAAAAGGGCTAGCGACATTGTACATGCAGCAGAGTGCTTGCCTAACAAGTGTGATGACCTGAGTTCAAACTCTAGTTGAGGATGGGAGGGAAGGAGGGAGGGAGGGGAAGAGAGAAACAAAAGAGAGACTACATAGATGTAAAAGATAATGCAAAGACAAGATTTACAGAGCTCTTTACTATAGAGGACAAGAAAGCAGAAATGATATCATTTGAGCTTAGTTGAGAAGATATGAGAAAAACAAATTGAGTGAAGCTTTATGTGGCACCCTGAAAAGGCAGCTTTCTGGTTTAAAATAATGCCCTGAAACACAGGTGATGGTAGTGAGGCAATAGCATGGAGTCTGAGGCCCTGCCTTGGGCCTAGAGTGCCTGGTATCCTGTTTTGCCATTACTAGGAGAAATGTTTTTTGGCATCCAACAAATCAATTATAGGTGTGTATCCCCATGCCCGGCTTGTTCTTTGAAATGCTGTCTCATTAACTTTTTGTCTGGGCTGACCTCAAACTGTGATCCTCGTATCCCTCCTTGCCAAACAGCTGGGATTGCAGACCTAAGCCACCATGCCTGGTTCCATATTAAAATTCTGTTCATTTTATCTTATGCTGGTTATGATTTACATTTCTCTAGTGTTAGCCTTATGTGTGTGGAGATATAAGCCCATCAGCATTGACTAAGTTGGTTTTCATTTTTCCCTTCCCCTCCCTCCCTCCCTTCCTTCAACTTAGGGCCTGGATGTTGTCCCTTTTTTGCTGAAGGCTGGCACTGTATCACTTGAGTCACAACTTCACTTCCAGCTTTTTGGTGGCTAATTGGAGATGAAAGTCTTACTGACTTGCCTGCCTGGGCTGGCTTCAAACTGAGCTCTTCAGATTTTAGCTTCCCGAGTAGCTGGGATTACAGGTGTGAGCTGCTGGTGCCCAGATCACTGGCTACTCCCCCTTTTACTGGGCACACTGTGTTAGCTCCAAGTAATATAGTAGGGTTCTATTCTCTGCCTTCAAGGAATTTAGAGAACTTTAAGTCTAGGCAATATTTTTTGTTCATTACCTTTTAAGATCCTGAATACTATGAGTAGGAACTGCCAGATTAGCAATGCTCTGTTAAGCTTTTTTTAGTCACGCTGTTCTATTCAAATATTAGTATGGGAATAAGATTTTTGCCTTTTCCAAATTTTGAAGGAATATTTTATTATGTGTATTTGTTATAGAGAAATATATAGTTATAACCTCTTTGAGTATCCATGTTCAGAATCAGCATGAGGTGAACTTTTTTAGATGATGTTATTTTGAGGCAGGTCACTGGGAGTTGCCTTTTTGTTCTCTGTCTCTGCAATTGTGTAATGTGTTGTTAATCTAAACTTTTGTTTCATTTAGATCTTGATGCATACAAAAGAGATGGTGCAGAAGGTAATGCTGAGCATTTTCATTATCTACCTCCCCTTAAATATCATACCTGGTGATGTGCTGTATTCAAGGAAAATCATAACCCAAACATACTAGCAATTGCTTCTTAGGATGCCTAGTTTACACTCATAATCCTTCTAATGGATTACAGCTTTTTTCTTGTAGCAACACTGATATGATCTAGCCCCTGCTTGAAGCCAATATATGAGAGTTTCAGGCAAATTAGTAACAGTGCTAATTAGAGTTTATTTTCATGGCTTTCTACTGTATGTGCTCCAGTGTTGTTTGTTATGATTGATTTTTTTGGCACTCTTAATATTCTACTAAATACTGTTTGAAACTGTTGAGAATTTAATATGGATTTGTGCCCTTAAAATTTTGAAATCCATTTATTTCTGCTCCTTAAGTTGCCATGACCACTAAGCATGTGGTATAGTGGATAAAAACAGAGCCAGTTTCCTACCCTCTTACTCTCTTTTCCATTAAATTCTGGTTTTGCCTCAGTTAAAACTTGACTCAGTGTTCTTCCATTCAACTGTATTTTTTGAAATTTGCAAGATTCTTTTAATGGTGTGGTACTTGCCTTTCTAGTTTCTGAGGGCTTAATCTTCAGTTGTATACTCTGTTCATACAGATAGTAATTACCATAAACTTTTGAAGAGTCAGGGGACCCTGTAATTTCTGTAGGATGAGAAATTTGTATCTTCATTGTTTATAATGGTCAATTTGTTTTTGTTGTTAATTTTTATAATTTCGGTTTTTCACTAGATGAATCTTGAAGTTATTTATGGAGATACAGATTCAATTATGATAAACACCAATAGCACTAATCTAGAAGAAGTATTTAAATTGGGAAACAAGGTAAGGTCATTTGAAATTGGTTTACCTTTTTAAAAATTCTGTTTTTAACGTGGAATACAATAAATTTATGTGTATGTGTATGCTGCCTCTGAAAATAATAAACTTCTTACCATTGAATTCTTTGTGGGTTTTGTTTTGTTTTGTTTTTTGTTGGTCATGGGACTTGAACTCTGGGCCTGGGCACTGTCCCTCGGTTCTTTAGCTCAATGTGAGCGCTCTACCATTTGAGCCACAGCACCACTTCCGTTTTCGTATTTTTTTTACCCTTCTCCTTGTGATGAGGTTTAAATTCAAAGGTGATGGTTTTCTTAACTGATAGATAATAATTTTCATTTGAAAGCAATATTATACGTTTACAATCTAAGTTTAAGATGTGGTCATATAAGTATTTACTATATTGACATTCACAATGAAATATGTCTAGTAGTTTATACATATATTGTGTACATAAAGAAAAATTCCTATTGACATACACACATAGACATATACACTTGTACCTACCTATAATTATATAGGAGAACTTAAAACGTATCTGAAGGGCAAGGAGGCTTTGGGGAGTATTTGTAGTCATTACGTAGCAGTTCTCAATTGGCAGGTGTTTCTTGAACAATTGCTTAATGTTAAGATACTGTCCTTACAAACAAAAAATGACAATATTATCTTACAATCTACCAGGTTCCCATCTTGCCATCCTGGAAAGTGGAATTTGAACTGTATTCTTCAACTTGAGAGTAGGCCTGGAATATGTTCTTTCCTGGGTTATCCAAAGCTTTACCTTTTCCCTAGAAGTGATGGTTTCTGCCTTGAACCTGTCAAGAGACTACTCATTGATTTGCTCATTATGTAACCTATATGAAAGTACTAAGGGACATCTTAGGCATTATTTTAGCATAAATAAAGTATTACTTATTTCTGCCCAAATATCTACTTGTTGGACAGTATAATTGCCATCTAATTTAATAATTTAAAGCAATTATTAACTCTTTTTGTTGTTTGGAAACGAATCTCACTCTGTAGTTTAGGCTGGCCTTAAACTCTTGATTCTCCTATATCAGCCTTCCAAATGCTGGGATTAACAGCATGGACCACCATGCATTTATCTGTATTGTCTTTAGATTTAAAAAAAAATGTGCTCATCATGTTCCATAATTATTACATAATTTCCTGGGGTTGATTCAGTCAGTCTTATCCTTTGAGTGGAGTGCTGTTATTATCTCTTTATATTTTTATGTCATTTATTTATTCATTTATTATTTGAGACACAGTCTTAGTATGTAGCCCCGGCTGGCTTGGAGCTTGCTGTGTAGCCCATAGTAGCCTTGAACTTGTTATCCTCCTGTCTCATCCTTCTAAAAGCTATGATCTTTGATTTTTTAAAACTCTGTATTTGTTCCTGTGTTTTTCAATGTCTTTACATTGTACCCTCCATAACATGTTACATGGAAGTTGAATAAATATGTTCTAATTTTATATGACTTTGTTTTGTTGAGGCTAACACTTGGAAATTTCCATGTTCACCTTCCCCTGTTAGTTGGTTGAAATACTAACTTTGATACTTAAACTTTAATCTTTTTACAGGTAAAAAGTGAAGTAAATAAGTTGTACAAACTACTTGAATTAGACATTGATGGTATTTTCAAGTCTCTGCTATTGCTGAAGAAAAAGAAATATGCTGCTCTGGTTGTGGAACCAACATCAGATGGGAATTATATTACCAAACAGGAGCTGAAAGGATTAGATATAGTTAGAAGAGATTGGTGTGATCTTGCTAAAGACACTGGAAGGTAAGTCTAGCTCTCGGTTTAATTTTAGTAATTTGGACTTTAACAATTCAAATGATTAAAGGAAAGTCAAGTGAGAATGCCCGAGTCTACCAAACATAAAGGTATGACTTATTTTTTTGTTGTTACGATTGCAGAGCAACAATTTTCATTTGGTGTGGACCTTGATGTTTAGCCAAATTTGATCATAATACTTCCTGAAAGATATATCATGATTTTTAACTTATAGCAAAGGAAAGCCTTTACACTTGAATCATTACAGAATTGGCTTTATTGATGTTTGTTTGCTTTAATTTTTCCCCTCCCCTCCCCTCCCCTCCCCTCCCCTCCCCTCCCCTCCCCTCAATGCTGGTCTTAGGGCTTGAACTCAGGGACTGTGTGCTGAAGGCTACCATTTGAACTAGAGCTTTGCTCTGGCATTTTTGGTAGTTCATTGGAGATAAGGGTCTCACGGGTTTTCCTGCTTCAGCTGACTTCAAACCATGATCCTCAGATCTCATCTCCTTGCATAGTTAGGCTTACAGGCCCGAGCCATCAGCTCCCAGCTAATTTTTCTTTTTCTTGGCTCCAATTTTTCTATTTAGTACTGTTTCATGCTCCTTGATCTTCCTAGAGCCTATTTGGGAACATGATTGTTAAGATTTTGCCATTTTGTGCTTTTAAATATCTGGGATTTAAAATGGGCTGTGGAGGGAGACTTTGTTCCTAGCATATCAAACTAATTTAAGAGGTAGTTCTCAAATTCTCTTTGTGCCTTAGACATAATAAATGTCTTGACTCATCTCTACCTTTGTAGCTGAGACTAAAGATTATGGATAGTTAAAAAACTTTATTTTATTTTATTTTACTTTATTTTATTGCCAGTCATGAGGCTTGAATTCTTGGCCTTAGTGCTGCCCCTGTTCTTTTGTGCTCAAGGCTAGCTCTCTACCACTTGAACCACAGCTCCACTTTCAGCTTTTTTTATAGTTTAGTGGAGATAAGAGCCTCATAGACTTTACTGCCTAGGTTGGCTGCAAACCATGATCCTGAATCTCAGCCTCCTGAGTATATAGAATAACAAGTGTGAGCCACTGATGCCTGGGTAGTAAAAACTTTTTTTTAAGGTCACACTATATAAAGCACTCATTTTAAAAGTAAATATTTAATTACTTCATATACCATCTTTCATCTATATCTATTTTGTGAACTGGTTCAATTCGGAATATAGAAGTACTTTTTTCCTTTAAAGCTAGATTTAAATGGATTTTAATTTTGCTAAATATCGGCATTTTCAAACTTATTTTTCAATCTCCCTTTTGCTTCAAAGTTGGGAGATTTAGCAATTGTTGCGTCTGCAAAACTACTCTTGATTAGGCAAAGTTGATCATCTGAGTATAGGTCATTCTTTGCTTTTTATGAAAAGTAGTTTAAAATGCTTCATTGCCCCCAAATGTACCCAAAGATGAAACTACTGTCGATTAGTGTTCTCTTCAGCTTTGTGTTTTCTAAGAAAAGATGCATCATAATAGAAGTAAATTTCTCTGAGTTAGAAATGTATTAGTAATTAAAGCTATACAAATGTTTTTGTCAGGGTTCTTTTTCTGACAAATTATAATGCAGCTGTCAAATTCTAGCTCTGCATTTCCTCAGAAATGGAAAAATATTGGCTTATTTACTTTTTTTTTCTTTTTCCTTTGGGCTTGTTAAAATAATACGAAGTTTTTGAGAGATAGCATAAGGGTAGAGAACACTGAAAAATTTATAATGAAGCTGAGAAAAAGAAAAGTTTGAAATCTTGCATTTAAAAAGATTATTCACATAAAGAGCTTTGTATTTATACTCATTTAGCAAATGGGTATCTTATATGGAGATGATACCTTAATATCTCAATAATATCAGAGACAGCAAATTTTATGAGTACAGTGAAATATTTGTCTTCTAAAGGTAAAATATAATTACTTGTGTATTTTATCATTATATAAAATATGTTAAGACACTTTTTTCCCATGTTTTGCATAAAGCTCTAACTGCCACATACATGAATGGCTTATATGTCTAAGAACAAACCTGGCATTCCAAGGTCGGTAAATTTTTCATGAAGTTAGTATTGAAAAGCTCATAGCCAGTAGACACTGTGGAGAATGTACTATGCAACTTGTGGGCTGAGATGGGAGGCAAAACTGAGGGAAAGCACAGGAAGGGGTGACATTGTTCAAAAAGAAATGTACTCATTGCTTGTCTTATCTCTATAATACCTCAATAATAGCAACAATACAATTGTATTTTTCATAAAAGTAACTTTAGAAACTCAGAGCCACAGCCTTTGGGATATTTAGCCTCATATTAGCTCTTGGGATGAGCTATGGCTCTTGTCCACATAACTATTAATCTAAATGGCATCTGTCTGCCTTTTCTTTACTATATAAAGTATGATATGGAAAATCAGTTTTTTTCTTTTTCTTTATCTTTGCAGCTTTGTCATTGGCCAGATTCTTTCAGATCAAAGTCGGGATACTATAGTGGAAAACATTCAGAAGAGGTTAATAGAAATTGGAGAAAATGTACTAAATGGCAGTGTCCCAGTGAGCCAGTTTGAAATTAACAAGGTAAATGTAGCATTTATTTTTGAGCCAGCTGCTGTCATGTGTTTTTCTCTTCCTTCAGATAGATGAACAACCACCTCAGCCTTGTAATTCTGGCTGGTGGTAATAGCTTCTTAACAACTATTTTTACAGCTCGAGCATTAGCGTAGCTCTTCCAGCCGCAGAGTATGTCTGCCACAGAGGGTCTGTTTCTTACTTTATTGCTCTAAGGCCTGCTTTCCAGATGTCATCTGGATTGATATAGTGTTGGACAATATTGTCTTCTTCATAATCTTTCTAGGTAATAGTTGTTTGGGGCCTGTAAGCTGTGCGTGGATGAGTTGTGTGAATGTGAACAGATGGCAATCATTAAAAGCACTCTTAACACAAAGACTTTGGGGGACAAAATAATTTGAATTAAGATATTGATATTGATAACATTTCATGTTCAAAGCACTTTTGTTTTTGTTTTTTCTTTTTTCTTTTTTGGGGGGGGGTTAAGGGGGTTGGTAGTGGTACTCGAATTCAGAGCCTGGGCACTATCCCTGAGGTCTTTTTGCTCAAGGCTCCTGCTCTTCCATTTTGAACCACAGTGCCACTTCCGGTTTTCTGGTGGTTAATTGAAGAGTCTCATGGACTTTCCTGCCCAGGCTGGCTTTGAACTGTGATCCTCAGATCTTAGCTTCCTGAGTAGCTAGGATTACAGGCACAGTCATTGTACCTTTGTGTTCTTCCAAGAATATCATCTTTTAGTCTTACTATGTGTGAATGCCTAGAGTCCCTGTACTATATAATTTATCATGTCCCAGTGTATTTTAGATCTAGCTTCTGCATATGAGAAAAAACATGTGCTGTTTGTCTCTCTGAGCTTGGCTTACCTCACTTAACATGCTTTGTTTGCAAATCACTTTTACTTTTTAAATAAAAAGGAAAAATTGTATATATTACATTTTATGGATAGTCTTATGAAACGTAGGAAAGTTTTTTTTACCTAATTTAAAAAACAAAATCTTGTTCCAAAGTGGTGTGTAATAAGCAAGACATTAGGTTAATAGATTTTTTTTCTACTTAAAACATGTATCTTGAATATTCAGAAGCTAATTTGCAAATACCACTTTACCCATTTTATGATAGATTTCTTTGTCAAAGCTCCTAAAAAATTTTAATGAAAAAGAATCTAATGATGACATTAAATGGAAGTTTTAAAATGAAAACTCATTCATAATAACCCTATGCTAAAGTAATGCATGTTATTTTTACACATTTCCATACTCTTGAAAGCATATTTTCATATTACAGCAATTGCATTATATATTATTTAAAAACCTATTTTCACTTAACATAAACATTTTTCAGCATTTCTGTATTACCTTAAAAATTATGAACTTAATACACTTGGACTCTGGTTTGATCCACAGCACCCCCTCCAAAAAACAAAAGCAAAAACAAATCATAAAGTTAACCAGTGTATCAAATATTGCTAAAAGGTATTTATTTGCATTTTTGTTGATTGTTAATTTATTTTTCTATTAGAAATAACTATTGAAAAGCTTTGTTCACTTATTGTCTTGTTTTTGGATGAATTAGTTTTTTGGGCAGCACTTGGGTTTGAATTCAAGGCCTCACAATTGTTAGGCAAGTGCTTCAGCATTTGAGCCTTGCTCCACCAATATATTTGCTTCTAGTAGTTTGTTTTTCAGGTAGGGTCTTACACTTGTGTCTAGGGCCATCCTCAGACCTCAATTCCCCTAACTTCACCTCTAGAGTAGATAGAATTACAGGTATACACTATCATACTGAGCTTTATTTTTTTTCCAATTGATATGTTTATTATTGAATTTGAGTTTTTTGTATTTTATTGGCATTAAAAAAAGGTTTTATTGTACAAGGAGGGGATTAATTGTCAGATTAGGTATCTCAATGAACCTCATTCCCCTTCTTTTTTCTTTCAGAGTATTTATTTTAATTTTAATTTATTTCATTTTTAAAAAATTGTTATTATAAAGGTGATGTACAAAGATGTTACCATTTTATGTCAGGTAATGTCACTCCCCTTCTAATTCAACAGGTTGATTTTTTTAATATTTTATTTATTTATTTTTTTTGTTGGTCATAGGGCTTGAACTCTGGTCCTGGGCGCTGTCCCTCAGCTCTTCAGCTCAAGGCTATAGTGCTCTACCACTTGAGCCACAGCACCACTTTTGGTTTTCTGAGTGGTTTATTGGAGATAAGAGTCTCACTGACTTTCCTGCCCAGGCTGGCTTGAACCATGATCCTCAGATCTCAGCCTGCTGAGTAGCTAGGATTATAAGCTTGAGTCATTGGTGCCCGGCTTCAACAGGTTGAGTTTTGTGATGGTGTCTTTTTAACTTTTCATGGACTAGTCCGAATCATGGTCTTCTGATCTTTTTCTTCAGATAGTCGGGATATGATTTTATGAGATTATAGGTATATACTACCATACCTTTCCCACATGGATAACTTCCTTATTTTAGGGCCCTTGTAATAAAAATTTTAATCAAAATATGAATATACATCAGAATAAGAAAATATGTATATCTTGCAAAATTGCTTTGTATAAAGGTGTTATTGTTAATAACAATGTGTGGCATTTTCATTGTACTGTGCATGTAGTAGTAATGACTTTTAAGTAAAACTCAGTTACTATAAGGTGTATGAAACTTTATTTTATTCCTGGAGTTAATTTGCATTTTTTATTTTTAGAGAGAATGTTGCCTTTGCATGTGCTTAGGGTTTATGTTTATTCTTAGGCAAGTGTTTTGTTTCCAATACTTGACTGTCAAAGTTTTTACTAATGTCAAAAAGGAAGGCATTTATACATGACAAAAGGACGTACGCTTTGACATTATCTCACAGTATATTTATATTGGCATAAGTCACTTGTGTCATCTACAAAGTGGTTTCCCTTGAGTTTTTATTTCTTAGAAATCTTTGTAAGAGTTATGTCTCCAGTCTTTGTTCAATCAGGTTTTGCATCTGTTCTGCACTGATTCCTATCTCCCTTGCTTGAAACATGGCTGTCTGTCACAAGAGATTCTAGGGATGAGATTTGATGTTTTAGTTCAAGTTTGACTACGTCACTGACAAAGTAACACCTAGAACACATCCTCTAGGATAGTGAGCTCATATTATCATCTTCTCAATTTGCTAGTATACAAGAAGAAACCTAGAGTAATAGGCATACTCTGATGAGTAGTCTATATCATTTGACCTACGTTTTTATGGTTAAAATTGTTTTATATAAGTAGAAAAAATGATATCACTTACCTAAGAATGCATACAAATCTCCATATATCCATCACTTAGCTTCAGTAATTGTCATCTTAAAATGACATCATTATTAATAACAACATTGTCATCTTTAAATGACATCATTATTAATAACAATATTAGTGTTAACACCTCATGACTAGTGTGATAGGGGTTGTGCATAAGTTTTTCTGTGGCAGAACTGAAACTGTGACTTAGCATAGTTACTGGTAAATAATTATTCAGTGAACATAGAATTCACTTGCTTGTTACCATCCACATAAAAAGCTTCAGGAAGTGCTTCTTATGTATTCAATACTAGATTCTGAGACATGACGTTGAGTAGGGAAAGCATGATAAATATTTTCAAGATCCTAATGATCACTTAAAGATATTTACTGTCCCAGCATCTTAACATTTTTTATGAGGAAGAATTTTTTACAGTGCTGATGCAAGTACAGTGAATTCTGATGAGAGGACTATCAATGTCATAGTTGTTTCTATTTACACTAAAGTACTCATGTAAAAGTGATGTGTTATTCTGACATTCTTTACATTTATCTAAATACTTGCATTAATTAAAACTTACAAATAGCTTAAGTTTTACATTTTACTGCCTTCAAAAAAATAGAATGGGCTAGGCGCTGGTGGCTCACGCCTGTAGTCTTAGCTACTTAGGAGGCCGAGATCTGAGGATCACAGTTCATAATCAGCCTGGGCAGGAAAGTCCGTGACACTCTTATCTCCAGTAAACCACTAGAAAACCGGAAGTGATGCTGTGGCTCAAGTGGTAGAGTACGCCTTGAGCTGAACAGCTGAGGGACAGTACCCAGGCCTAGAGCTCAAGCCCCACAACCCAATTAAAAAAAAAAAAAAAAAAGGAATGGAAGAGATTTTAAGTGACTAGTTGTGGGTGATCTCATGGCAGGTCGGGTCTTTTGTTTGTTTCAGGTCATGTTGGTAGGGTTTGAAAATGGTATGTTAGGTTAGGGTGGAGGCCAGTATAAAGTGGGATTTACCTTTATTTTTTATCTTTAAGGATGTTAGCCATTGTTGCCAAAAGCAACTGAAAAACACTGTTTGTTATTTATTTCTGAACTACTGCAATCTTAGCTTAAATACATTTTGTAAAGTAACACACTATACTTCACAGATGGTTTTTTTTTTTTTTTATAGCTCTGGCTAACTTGAGCCTAAACTATACCAGCAAGCATTTTTAAAAATGAAGACTTCTAAATCTAGCTCATAGAATCCTTGAATAGCCTCAATTTAATAAATCGGGAAGTTTGTTAGATAAAATCCAGAATTTCTTAGTAATGTACTGAAAAATAGTTTATCAAAGAAGGTAGCAATTTATCTTAAATACATTTGGATCAATTAAGAGTTGTATAGATTATTGGTCCAAGTCAAGAAGATTTAACAATCCAGGTTGCGGTAGACTCAAATACTTGGAGTGTTTCCTAAGCCCTCCTATTCTGAGTGGACTATTTATCATATATAACTTGAGCATATGCAGCTAAATTTGAAGACCTACTTTATTTGGCCACAGCAGTTGTTAAAATTTCTTGCTCTGAGGATACCTTTACACTCTTGGGATTGTGTGTGTGTGTGTGTGTGTGTGTGTGTGTGTGTGTATGCGCTGGTTCTGGATCTTGTACTCAGGGCCTGGGTGCTGTCATTGAGCTTTTTGTGCTCAAGACTAGTATTCTACCACTTGAGCTACAAATCCGCTTCTGGCTTTTTGGTGTGGATAAGATTCTCACATACTTTCCTGCTTGGCCTGGCTTAGAACCACAATCTTAAAAAGTTATCAAAGATTCTAAGAGCTTTTATTGATGTATTTTATGCTAACATTTAGAAGATTAAAATTAAAAAGCATTTATTAATTTGTTTTTAAAAATAATAAATCTGTTTTATGAAATTAAAATACTTTTCCATAGAATATATATTCTAAAAATCAGCCATTATTCAATTGCATAAGTCTCTTTAATGTCAGGCTTACTAGAGAACATCTAGGTTTTCATGTGTCTATTCTAGAATGTGTGAATTTGGTTGGAATATAGGAAGAAAATTCATTTTTATACAAATAAGTATTAGCTTTTGCTGATAATTGTACGGTATTTTTGTAAAGGTTGTTTGCAGTCTGAAACCATATTGATGAATTGTTTATATTCTATTACATTAAGATCTGTTGGTTCTATTATACTTTGGATGAATATTTTGCCAATATATAACATTATAGATTAGTCTTCTTTTTTTATTTGTCATGGGGCTTGAAATCAGGGCCTGGCTGTTGTTCCTGAGCTCTTTCGCTCAAGGCTAGAACTCTACCACTTTGAGCCACAGCTCCACTTCAGGTTTTCTGGTAGTTAATTGGAAATAAGAGTCTCACGGATTTTCCTTTCCTGCCCAGGGCTGGCTTTGAACTACTGTCTTCAGAGAAGCTAGGATTACAAGCATGAGCCACCAGCGCTGGCTGGTGCGTGCGTGCGTGCGTGCGTGCGTGCGTGCGTGCGTGCGTGCGTGTGTGTGTGTGTGTGTGCGTGCATGTGTGCATGTGTGGCCTGTGTTTGTGTACGTGTGGCCTGTGTGTGTGTGTTGCTGCTGCTGCTGCTGCTGATCCTCGGGCTTGAACTGAGGTTCTGTGCATTGTCCCTCTGACTTGCTGTTCAAGGCTAGCACTCTACCACAGTTCTACTCCTGATTTTTTTTTTTTTTTTTTGGTTAATTGGGGCTGGCTTTAAACCATGATTCTCACATCTCAGCCTGCAGAGTAGCTAGGATTATAGGCATGAACCACCAGTGCTCAGCTTTCATTTAGTTTTTAAGTGTTATTAATACTAGTCAGACTAAACCATCTTTTTACATGATCAGTTAAGTTAGTTTGTTTGTTTTAAGGAGGGGAGAAACTTCCAGGTAGATATTCGTGTTAGAAAAACTAATTTGCCCACCATTTTCTTTTTCAAGTACAATTGTTATTTTGCTAGTTTAGCTTTATTTATATGCTTTTTCTTGGCACACCTTTTGCTCTTTAGATGTGTTTCGTGTATACTTTCTGTTTTTATCACATATAACAGTAGGCTTGTACTCAAGGATTGATAGCTTAAAGGATATTCTTTTTTTTCTTTTTGCCAGTCCTGGGGCTTGAACTCATTAAAGGCTATTCTTAAGTGAACAAGTTTGGGAACTGACTATAAGTACAGTTTTCTGCTGTTGTGTCTATTTCCTATTTCTAAGGCACCAACCATTTTTTTTTTTTTTTTTGGTCGGTCGTGGGGCTTGAACTCTGGGCCTGGGCGCTGTCCCTCAGCTCTTCAGCTCAAGGCGAGCGCTATACCACTTGAGCTACAGCGCCACTTCCAACGCCAACCATTTTTATCCAGCATAGCTTCTCCATTATCAGTATAAATAATAGGATTTTGAAAATAATTGTGAATTCAAGATTACCTGAAAGGGTATTATGAACTCCCAGTGATCTTCAGACCATATTTTAAAACTAATTAGCTCAGGGGCTGGGGGTTTAGCCCAGTGGAAGGGCACCTGCCCGGCGTGTGCAAGGCCCTGGGTTCGGTCCTCAGCCCTGGGGAAACAAAAAAAAAGAAAAAGAAAAAAAAAAAAACTAATTAGCTCAATAAGCAGCATTTTGGTCCCCATCCTTCTGCTTGCCTGTTGAGACCTATACTTACACAGCCAGGTGTTCACCCTGTCCCTTCTATCCAACAAACTTTTTTCCCTTATCCCCCTTTTCCCTGCCTGGAATATTCTTGTTTCTGTCACTTTTATCTTTGAATCTTGTTTTCCTTCAAGTACAAGTACCAGCTTACTTTTTTTTTAAGCTCTCAGAGATGATCTTTACCTATCTAAAGTCTTTTTATAACACTGTTTATTGTTCAAATCTCTTTTATGGCACATGTTGATTATTGCATAGGAGTTTTGAGGCGCATCCAAAGAGGAGGGACTCTTTAATAATGAATAGCTATTAACTACATCTCATTCATATGTATTCTTATTATTACTATTTTTTGCCAGGCTTGGGACTTAGGTCCTAAGTGCTGTCCCCGAGCTGCTTTTGCTCAAGGCTAGCTCTCTGACATTTTAGCTCTAGCTCCAATTCCAGCTTTCTGGGTGGTTTATTGGGACATAACAGTCTCATGAACTTTCCTGCTCTGGCTGTCTTGGAATCATGATCCTCCGATCTCAGCCTCTTGGGTCTGTGAGTCATGTGCCCAGCTTATGGTTAAAGTTAGCAAATTATTGCAAACATTTGGTTTCTATTGTATATAACACTCATTCTGATTATTGGGGATGAGGCTTCAAGTATGATTGATGTTCTTGTTCTCATGGCATTTACCTTCTATTACAAACTCCTTCTACCTCTGTAGAGTTGACCATGCAAGTAAATTCAGTAATTCCTGGCGCCTTTGTGACTTATTTGGGCCACTGGAGCCTTTGGGAAACAAATCATTAAGTCAGTGTAGCCATTGCTCATCATTTCCACCTAATCAGTTAAGTCAGTTGATAGAATTGCAAAATTACGAGAAACTCTAAGGTTTCAAAAAACACTGGACTTAGAATCTTGATATTTTTAATATTCAAATAATACATGGCATGACCCATAAATTTATATTTCTTTTCTATTAAGATTTTCATCTGGTTATAGCATTTACTAAATAATGGGATCATTTAAAGATTCTATGGCTGTGTTTTCTATCTGTAGTTTCTGTCATTTTCTGGTATTTCTGTCTAATGGGGTTCTTTTTTTTAAATGAGGTTCTTTAAAAATGTAGTCAGCATACATTGATCTGTGGGAACAGTTTTAAACTTTGGCACTATTTTGATCTTTTCTCTCTCTAAGGCACTGACGAAGGATCCCCAGGACTATCCTGACAAGAAGAGCCTCCCTCACGTGCATGTTGCCCTGTGGATAAATTCTCAAGGAGGCAGGAAGGTGAAAGCTGGAGATACCGTGTCATATGTCATCTGTCAGGTAATATATAAGACATACCATTTACAAGCCTTGAGTAAAATCCACATTACTACAGTGTCTTAGATGGTTTAGTCTGGCTAGTATTAGCAGCACTTAAAAAATATTAGTCAGAGTTATGGCATGTTTCATTAGAGCTTTCATAAAATATTTAAGACTAGCATTTTGGTTCACTAAAATAATGTTGGTGAGATGGGTATATAAGAGTAGCTACTGTTTCAATCCTAAATTAACTTAGAACTTTAATGAAAATATGTTGTGGGCTGGGGATGTAGCTCAGAGATAACAGCACTTGCTAACACGTGAGGCTCTGAATTCCATCCTCCGAATAATGGGAGGGAATAAATGTGTGTACGTTTTGCTGTAGGTCCAGCAGTAGTCTCTTAATTATTCATCTGACATTTTCTAGTATGAATCAGTGGAATAAGAATAAATAGATTGTTCTCATAGTTTGATTTTATATAGAGAGAGCCTACCTGCTTGCATTCTCCCTGTCCCAGTGGACACCTCTGAGCCGTTAGGTACAGTTTTAAGCTATAAACTTTTTTGAAAGTAGCATGCCACCAACATAAGTGGGGAGAGGGAGAGGGAAGATGAGCAGATTCCTCCACCCCTTTGGAAGCATTGATGCCCATTGGAACAAAGGAGAGCTCTCATCTTTAATTTCTGGTGGGTGTGTGGTAAAGGGGAGGCATCATAAATCCTTTGTCCAAATTCTTGAAAATTATTCTGTTATGGTCTACTTACCCCAAGTATAATTCTGAATAAGAATCCTAATTTTTGTTTCATTATGTTATTATAGTAAAGGATTTTAGAAAAGTCTTGAAATATATTACACCATGATTGGTCTTTTTAAAAACTACAATTGATATATTTTTAAAGCACCAGTCTTTAAAAAATTTAAAAGTAGTTGCTTGATGTCTGTTACTCTAGATGATGCATGTAACAAATGATTTAAGTACATGGACAGGAATCAGCACTTGACTCTGTCTCCCTCCTAGGGTTACCCTTGATTAAGAACTATTACAGAAAGCCAATTCCTGCAGGAAAATATTTCCGTAAATGTCTGGCTTGCTCCAGCCCTTAATGTGCTTTGCATATTGCTTCTGACAAGTCCCATCTCACAAAAACAATTTTCATATTATGCAAATAAAGATTTTGGTAAATAGGCTTTTTTTTTTTCCAGTTAAGCCTTCACATACATGGGAAAACTCTTAGATCATTAATGACAGATTCAGACAGTAGCATATAACTGAAAAAATAGGTTTAGTGAAATAGTATCTAGTGATGAAATCAAACCACTTTGCTAAACTTGGAATGGAAGCACTTGGTAACTTTGGAAATGGGGTGATGGATGTATTTAAAAGTCAAGCTTGTGTTCTTTAATGTCTAAATATCAGGCCTTATGATTACTTCTTGTTATTATATATAAAGACTTCAAATGGTCATGCAAATGTAGTACTAAATCTATTTTGATATGTTTTTAGCATTTTTTGTACCTACTTGTACTGAGTCTTGTGTTTTATCATCATCATCATCATCATCATCATCATCATCATCATCATCATCATCATCATTTTGTCAGTTCTGGGGCCTGAACTCTGGGCCTGGGCGCTGTCCCTCAGCTCTTCAGCTCAAGGCTAGCACTCTACCACTTCAGCCATAGCACCACTTCTGGCTTTTTCTGCTTATGTGGTGCTGAGGAATCGAACCCAGGGCCTCATGCCTGCAAGGCAAGCACTCTATCATTGATCCACCTTCCCAGCCCCCTGTTTGTTTGTTTTTAAATACAAGTAATGTTTCTGTTATTTTCTCAAACATGTCCCAGGAAAAGCTAAAGGATTTTAATTTACTTTTGTCCCCTACCAGTGTGAGACATACCCTTTTTATCTATCATGTTCTCTAGCCAAACCTACCTGACTTGTTTTGCTTTATTTTATTTTGTTTGTTTAGTTTTTTTGTCAGTCTTGGGGATTGAAATCAGGGCCTAGGCACTCTCCTTGAGTTTTTGTGCTCAAGGTTAGTGCTCTAACACTTTGAGCCACAACTCTACTTCCAGTTTTCTAGTAGTTAATTAGAGGTAAGTCTGTTTCAGACTCCTGCCTGGGCTAGCTCTGAACCACAATCCTTAGATCTCAGCCTCCTAAGCAGCTAGGATTACAGGTGTGAGTCACCAGTGCCTAACTTGTTTTGTTTCTATTTATTTTTTATTTTTGTCAGTCATGTGGCTTGAACTCTGGGTCTTAGCTTTTTCCCTCAAGGCTAATAATGTTCTACCTCTTTGAGCCACAGCACCACTCTGGTTTTCTGGTGGTTAATTGGAAATAAGAGTCTCACAGACTTTCCTTCTTGGGCTGGCTTTGAACCTGGCTTCTCAGATCTCAGCCTCCTGAGTAGCTAGGCTTAAAGTCATGAGCCACCTGTGTCTGGCTTTGTTTTGCTTTTTTTTTTCTTTTGGTCGGTCATGGGGCCTGAACTCTGGGCTTGGGCGCTGTCCCTCAGCTCTTCAGCTCAAGGTGAGCGCTCTACCACTTGAGCTACAGTGCCACTTGCTTTGTTTTGCTTTTGTATGCTCAGGTTTGTTCTTTCTATTTCATGATACAACTATATCAAGAATTAACTTTTCAAAATAATGCTGACAAATTTTTATGATTATTTGCTATGCTACACCAAGGTGTTCTCCAAAAATAGCCTGTTTCCCAAAAGGGTTATATTTTATTTAAAATTTGTAATTGTAACATAATACCTACCAATAACTTATTGAGATTGCCACCTCAGATGTTCAGAGGATAATATTTTTGGTGTCTAAATATTAAAATCTATACTATTGTTAAATTTACTTAATTGATCTTAAATCAACTTCCATTTGTCTACTAATTTTCTTTCTTTCATTAGCAGATATTAGTTATGAGAAGATTTCCTTATGGCATTTCCACATCACATATATGATGTATTTCAATCAATTTCATTCCTTCTATTGCTCTCCTTGCTCTGCTTCTCCTCTTCCTAATTTCAATGGTTTTAATGTCCTATTTTCATAGTTGTACTCCATCTATTTGGACCATATTCACTCACTCATCTTTTTAGCCCAACCCCCTCCTGCTGGTACCCCCATTAGATCCTGTTTGTCTTTCCTCATCCTTCCAATCCCCTGTACATGAACACCTTTCATTGAAATCCTTTATTCTGTTTTCATATGTAGTTGCAATGTATTTCAAAATTATTCTCCCTCTATCATTCCTTTTTGCCTTTCCCTTTCTCTTTCACTTCTAAATTGTCTAATTTTAAATCCTTATTTATTTAACTTTCATTGGTCATGATTTCTGAAAGGCATGTCTTTGACATAATTGTTTTAATGGCCCTCTTATTATTACCCATTTAGTTTTTTCCATTGATTTCCCACTAAAAATTGCTGTAGTTCAGAATACCTGGTTTTCTCTGAAGTTCATGAATTGCTACGTGGATACTTCAATGAAGACCAACTTTGCTTCTTAATCTGTCCTTACGTAGTATTTGTCCCATGTTCTTGCATATACCATAAGGGCTTATATTTGAGAGCCAAGTCTTTAAGAGAGATATCTTTGGCTATAAGCCTACACGTTTTCCCAGCACAACATAGCTAAACCTATTACCTAACCCATTCTGAATTTTGCTACACGTAAGCATAGGTTTGTACGTTAAAATGAGGAGTATGTTTGGGTCACTATTCGCTACTAATCTTTTTCATGGACATATCGAGTGAGTGTTTTAAACTGAAAGTATGCTTAGAATTTTTTTAAATTCACTTTATATGATACCTTCAGTGAAAGGTGAAAAATGACTCAAGCATCTTTAATTCATTTTACATATTTTTTGGTGTGCTGGGAGTGGAACCCAGAAACTTGTGCATGCTAGGAAAGCACTCTACCCCTTCCCCAGGTGCGCCCCCCCCCCCCCCCCCCAAGAACCCTTTATTAAAAGGGGGCTGGGAAGGTGGCTCAGTGATAGAGCGCTTGCCTTGCATGCCTGAGGCCCTGGGTTCGATTCCTCAGCCCCACATAAGCAAAAAGGAAAAAGCCGGAAGTGGCACTGTGGCTCAAGTGGTAGAGCGCTAGCCTTGAGCTGAAGAGCTGAGGGACAGCGCCCAGGCCCTGAGTTCAGGCCCCACAACCGGACCTCAAAAAAAAAAAAATTCCTGTAAATTTTTAAAATTTTAATTCACTGCCGGGCACTGGTGGCTCACGCCTGTAATCCTAGCTACTCAGGAGGCTGAGATCTGTGGATCGCAGTTCAAAGCCAGCCCGGGCAGGAGAGACCATGAGATTCCTATCTCCAATAAACCACCAGAAAACTGAAGTGGCGCTGTAGCTCAAGTGGTAGAGCGCTCGCCTTGAGCTGAAGAGCTGAGGGACAGCGCCCAGGCCCAGAGTTCAAGCCCCACGACCGACCAAAAAAAAAAAAAAATTAATTCACTATTGAAATTAAACTTAACAAAAAAGCTACAGTTGTTTGAATCACATTTCATGTGTTAAAAATCAATTTGAACATACATAGCAAGGCACATGAAGATGCTACGCAAAGATTTTTTTAAAACTGTTTTTGCCATCAATGGTTGCCTTATTCTCATGTAAAAATTTAAGCTTCTAAAAGGGTTAAGCTTGATTAATCCTGTTTTTCTTAATCTTTTTACTGTGCTGTGATCTAAACATAATAAGAAAATATTTTAATTTGGTTTTTGCTTCTTTTATAGGTGTTTCCTTTTATCTTAGAACAGGTAGAAATTAGTTGAAAAACAGGCTTTAGTTGGTTTCCGTAAGGAGCCTAGCCAGAGAGAGAGGTTTGTGGTAAAGGCAGTGTTTCAAAAAGTTGCCTCTGCTTTGGGCTGGATGCTAAGCTGAGAAGAGACTGATTGTAGCTGAAGTGAAAGAATAGGATTCACATTATAATCAGTTCTGCAGAGCAGCTGAGCACTGTGAATAGTATAATTTACTAGTCTGAATATTAAGTTTTGTTTCAAATGACAGCATGGATGGAGTGAGTCGTTGGATGTTGGTCCAGTAGAGTGATGACTTTTTGATTTATAGATAATGACATCACTGCAAGGCTAGAGTGAGCCAATTATCCATCATTTCATATCTAATTTTATATAATAAAAGAGCCTTTAAAAAGAGTCTCCATCCCACCTTTCTTTCCTTGAGGAGAGCCACCTCTTCATTCCATTGGTCAAATGTTTGGCCTTTGAGCACTCGTACTCATCAGATTCTGTGTTCATTCTACGTCTTATATCTGCTCTATGGATGTTTTTCCTTTTGTTAATCTGATACATAAAGCTCTCATAAAAAATAGTAATGGGGGTGGGTGATACTACTATGGCTGAAATTCTGGTTGAAGGAATCACATTAACAATAAAAATCTATACTTACATGCATACATATATACACATATATACATACATATGCATACGTGTGTGTGTGTGTGTGTGTGTTTGTGTGTGTGTGTGTGTTTGTGTGTGTTTGTGTTTGTGTTTGCTTGCTTGCCAGTGCTCAGGTTTGAACTCAGAGCCTGGTCATTATCCCTGAACTTTTTTTTTTTTTTTTTCTTTCCTCAATGCTACTATTCTACCACTTGAGCCACTGTTCCACTTCTGTTTTTTTTGGTGGTTAATTGGAGATAAGGGTCTTACAAAGTCTCTTGCCTGAGTTGACTTTGGACCAGGATTCACAAATCTCAGCCTCCTAAGTAGCTAGGATTACAGGCATGAGCCACTGGCGCCTGGCCATACATTCTTTTATTACCATTCCTTTCATAACGTTTCATTCTAACTGAATCATCATTACCCAGTCTTCTCGGTGTGTTTTTACCACGGCAGGTGGAGTTTTTTAATCTAGTCAGTGCTATCTTGCTGGTTTCATGTTCTGACAAAAAATAGAACACAACACATGCTGGATTTACATTCTCAGACAGTGTAAAAGACTGAAATGAAGAAGTCTTTGATCTTTCTACTTTAGGATATATGGGAAGTGTTCGTCAGCAGGTCATGAAGACTTCTTGGTGTTTGGAATTGAACACACAAATTTTAAACTATCTCTCTGGTTGATCGAGCAGGTGTACATGTGATTGAGTTACTACTAAGTTTATGTGTACCATGTTTTCTTCTAGGATGGGTCAAACCTCTCCGCAAGCCAGAGGGCCTATGCACCTGAGCAGTTGCAGAAACAAGACAATTTAACCATTGATACCCAGTACTACCTAGCTCAGCAGATCCACCCAGTTGTGGCTCGGATCTGTGACCCAATTGATGGAATTGATGCTGTACTGATCGCATCATGGTTAGGTAAGTCTCCCAAGTTTGTGCCATTGCAAAGTAACAGTATTAGTCCTTCTATTAGTAGGGTCCCTGTTTATGTATGTGGTTTTTAGGTATTGATTTTTGTAGTTATTTGGTTCCTGTCTTCCCTCATAAATTATGAGCTCCATGTGCTTGCTACCTCTGTAAACACATGCCTGCTGCACAGTTGGCATTCTTGTAAATTTGGGGGAAGATATAGAAGGCAAAAGACAGGGAGAAGGGAGGATTTTAGGCACCATTATAGTCACCAAACTACATTATCTAATTAGTGAACTTCTACAACAAAGGCGATGGATGGTGTTTTGCTTATTGGTTCATCTTATCCATGTAAAGTAGTTTATAACGTAGTTTATAAAGTGAGAAAAGAGCTTTTGAGCATCACATTTTTAATATTTGAGTTTCTTCAATTATTCTTGCTTTAATTTAAATTCTTCTGAAATAGGGCTTTCTGTTATTCTCTAGAAACTGACTGATTCCTAATTTGTCATCATCCCAGGAGGTGCCAATCAACCGTGACACCTCAGTGTTTGTTTGACTTTTTTCTGTGTTACCTCTTTGCTATGTCATTATCATCATCTTTTGCGTAGAAATGTATCTCATAACCAGCCCTGCTTACATTTCTAGACACCTTGTACATAAAGAGTTACATGGCTTTTTTTATTAGTGTGTTTTAATTGTACAAATGGTTTTCACTGAGTCACAATCCTTTAAGGTCCCTGTTCTTTATTTTCATCATAAGCAAAAATGAATATTTTTACAGTATTGCCTAATAAAGTCCTTACCTGGCTCCTCACTTTTCTGTAAATCAAGTCCAGATGCCACTGACATGGTGTAAACTTTGGCAGATACATACTGACTTTCTAGCATCAAACTATCTTAAGCCTTATTTCTTGTTCAGTGTACTCATGTTGCCTAACTAATTTATTAATCATTTTATCACAGCTCGATGGAAAATTCTCCCTGATCCTTTCACTAAAATATTTGCCTTGGGCCATGGTTTTGCCATCACTGGGACTGAGGTTTTGCTGCTAGTTTTGGTTTTCGCAAACCTCTGAACCTTGATCTGTGCTATCATTCTTGAGTGATAGCAGACTTGTTCTGAGTGCGAAAGAACATATACGAGGGAGTGCTCAATGAGTGTAGCCATCTGCCACCCACCTTTTCAGCTTCAGTATAAATGTCCATATTCCTCCAGTATGCTTTTGTAGAATGAGATTGGATCTTTCCACAGGTGATTATCCAGGCACATGTTTTGCACCATTCCCCTGTTGCATGCATTTCTGAGCTCATCTCTGTTGCCCTCATTCCCCGTGTCTGCTCTGGAAGTGGAAACTCATTTTTGACACTTGCCTAAGCAAAACATAATTAGGAAGATAAAATTCTGCTACCAAAATAATCATATAATGTATTCTCCAAGTTGAGTTGTATTTAATGATGCTTATAAATCTTCAGTTGGGAGGAGGGAAACTATAAATGCATGATATTTTTTAGCCTCTTTTTTGGCCTCCCATCCATTGAGTGCTTACTCTACTGGATGCTGTGAGAAGCACTTTGCATATCTTATCTCATTCAGCTCTTGCAGCAACCTTATGAGGATATATTGTATTAGCTCCATTTTGCAGAGAAGGAAGCCAGTGCTTAGGAAAGTAATGAACTTGGTCTTCTTGTCATATAAGTTATGTTTGCTTGTGGTTGGATTTTAACCAACTTCCATGAAATTCTAAAGGACCTACTCTTAACCATGGTGCTAAACTTCATTGCCTCTTAGCTACAAATAGTATAGCATTGAGAGGATGTGAAAGCTATTCTCAAACAAGAATGGAAAGATATGGATGTACAAGCATGAGAAACTTTGTCTTTTTACCTTCTGCACTCCCTCTGAGTAACCCCACATTCCTCACTGAAAGCCTTGTAGATGCTAAGCACATGACTACTGATCTATATGCCAGGTCCCTACAGCATATATTTTGACATGCTTATAGACACTTTATCATGTGTGGCTGTTTTATAGAAGTAGACAACCTTTTGAATGTAGTTGTAGCAAATGACTTGCAAAGCCAGTAATAAACTAATGGGTCCCATCTTCAGAGGTCTCATTATTAACTAGTCTCAGTCAACAGAGGGAACTTTCCAGACTTGCACATGGTCCCATCATGTACCCAGCTTTCCTAGTCAGGAACAGAAATCTCTGGGGGGGGGAGGGGAGGCAGCTGTGGCCGAATGGATGTTATTCTTGGTGCTCCTTAGACAGTGCAAGCCCCAGTGGAAGGGCTGTGTCTTGAGCTGTAGAGGAACTGCTGCTGCTCTCCTCTTTCAAGCTGCTTCTTTGCATTTCTGTCACTTCACAGCGGTTTTTATACTGTAGATGGGCGAAGCTGTCTCATTAGGTAGCCCTCTGTCCTGATTTGTTTGTCCTCTTCCACCCTCCCTGCTGCCAGCCCCAGCAGTATATGCATCCTCTACATAATTTGCAAAGAAATAGATGGACCTGGAAAAAAAATTATGTTAAGTGAGGTAAGTGAGGCCCAGAGAGCCAAAGGAGGCGTGTTTTCTCTCCTATGTGAAAGCTAGATCTGATTGATAAATATGTATGTAAGCATAAGCGGGATCATACGCATACATACACAAATGCACTTGTTTTCTGTTTGGTCTTGTTTTAATCTGCACCCTTTATCTCTTCATTCCAAGAAGCTGTTCCTTCAAAGCTTTGAAGCCTGTTACTTTTGGAGCTCATGGGTTTAGAGAGGGGGAGGGAGATGAGGAAGTGGTAGAAAAGGAAGGGGAATGCTAGGGGTACATGGTTTCTAAGAGGTGCAAGCTGTAGGCATAAAATTACTGTAATTTATTTTAAAAATTCGAAATCTGTGTTCTTTATATATAAAAAAACTGCAGTTAGTGAGCTGACACTGTTAAATAAGTTGAAGTGTACAAATGTATACATAAATACAAGCCCTCCTACTGCCTAATCACAGACATAAAATAATTCTCTTGCTTTTAACGTAGTTTTTAATCTTTGATTAATGAAATGTATTACAGTGTTGAAACTTTAGTGAAGTTTGATACTTTGTCCTTTTAGTTAGTACAAAGAAATTGGGAATAATGGCATAATTTCATTTAGGAAAATTATTAAGTTCATGATTTTTTATTTTTAAGACTCCTTTGTGGAAAGCAACTATATTTTTCAACTACCTTTTTCTTTTTCTATTGCCTTTATACTGCTTTCCTTGAAATGAAAGGCAAGCATCAAGTGTTGGTTTTATCCTGTGGCTTCTCTTTGGAAAATCTCTGTTTCTCCTCGTCAAGATACCTCCTGAAGTCTGTCTGGTGGCATGTTGCATGGCCAGGTGCTCTGTATGGGAAGGCCACTTTGGTGAGAAGGAGAGAGGATAGTCTATTAAATGAGCGAATGAATAAGTCTGGTGAATTGAAAGAGAATAATTTGTTCTTTCTAATAACTAATGGTCCTCATTATCCCACTATAAAATGTGTATCATTTTTCTGAAACCCATGTAAGATTATTGCTATTGGGCTTAAATAAAGCAAAATTTTACTCTTTTCCATCTGTGAATAGGAAAAAAAATATAGTATTACTCTTCTTATACAATATCCCTATAGGAAACATGGCCACTAAAACTTGGAGCTCTTGGCTTTTGTTCTCCAGACTATAGATTTTTTCCCCCCCTTTCTCTCTTGTTCTAATGAAAGCTTTCTAGAGTCTGTGGATGAAATATTCACAGTATCTAAATAGTCTTCTGTACCTGGCAAACCAGGCTAGTGATGAGAATAGCATAAAGTTCATTCTTGAATTTCATCTTTCAGGGAATTTATATTTCATATATAGCAGCGCATGCACGCGCGCGCGCGCGCACACACACACACACACACACACACACACACACACACACTCCAAAGAGGAATCATGATGTGTACAATAATTATAAAGCATATTTCTTTTCAGTCAGTAATATGTTTTTAGGAATTGGACATCTAGGCAGTTTTTCTCACTGGTCCTGAGAAATTAGGAAGGTTTGAGGAATGTGAGAATTTAGAATTTAATCTCAGAAGATAGTAGTTAAAACAAGACAGAACCCACTTAACCCGATGTGTTTCTGGGTTACATTGGAAAGTACATATTCACCTTTTAAAAATGACCTATAACACTCGGGTTACAGAAGGTAGTTTTTATGAATGGACAAGATCCAGTAATTTCTTCTAAGAAGTACAATAGTGGGCCAAGTAATATTTGGAGATTCTTTTTGCACAGCCAGGAAAATATGCCTTCAGTATACAGGTTGAGCATCCTTAATCTGAGTGTGCCAAAATCTGGTGCATTGTGACATGATGTCACAGGTACAGAATTCCATACCTGATCCTCATGTTACAAACCCTAATCCAAATATAGGACCATGCAGCAGGTGTGGTTACACATGTATTTGCTGCAGTGGGGTGGCTGAGGCAGGAGGATTGCAAGTTCCAGGCCACCTGGGTTACCTAGTAAGACCATACCATGTCTACTAAGGGAAGGAAGGAAGGAAGGGAGGGAGGGAGGGAAGGAAGAGAAAGAGAAGGAAAGGAGGGAGGGAGGGAGGAATAGATACTGTCTTGTATAAAATTATACAGGAGTATATGAAATATTATAAATTTCCTGTCCCCAAGGCAACATTTTTTCCCCAGAGTTGAGGACCGCACTCAGAGCCTTGCACTTGCCAGGCAAGTGCAGTTCCACTGAGCTTAATCCCCAACCCCCAAGGCAACTTTTTATATACATGAAGATGTTCTAAAATTAAAATAAAGGAAAGTCACAAACATTCTGGTCTCAACCTGTACACATTATGAAGTTAAAATTTATATTCAGAATTGCCTTTGAGATACTTAAAAACACTTAGTTGTTGAATGGTAATTCCTTTGAACGACTTCTTAAAGATAATAAAAAAAAATTAATTAATTTTAAAAATTGAGGTCAGGAAAGTTGTTCATCAAGAGTTTCTTATCAAGATTTTGGGAGTTATCTTCTACTAATACGAACCTTAGGTGTTTAACTAAAATATTTAGGTTGACTATTATTTCTTTGGAAATGCCCAGAAGTTTTGCCTCTGGGTTACAGAAAGGCTTACTGTTGGTATAAAAGGTAGTTTGAGTCATGTGTAGTTTGTGCAGTTTAAATATTTATGATGGTAGAAAGAATTGTGTCATAACCTCCTTGTAGTTAATCATCTATCTTCAGTACTTATCAGCTATAGCCAGACTTATTCCTCTGCTACTTCCCTGGATGTGTATGAAGGGAGTCATTTTATCTTCGTTTTATTTTGCCTTCATGAAAGACAAAGGCATGCCCTTTCAATATAACTACAGTATTACCATTACATCACACCAAAAGAGAAGAAAAGGATTACCCATATTTCCTTTCCTTTATCACATATCTAGTAAATATTTATATTTCCTTGATCAAACTATGAGTATTAAAAAAGCTCCTAATTTGAATGAGAATCTAGTCAGGGCCCATATGATATGGGATCCATATGATCTCCCCTATCTTTGTTCATTCCTCTTTTCTTCTTTTTGTTTTCTGGTAGTGGGGCTTGAACTCAAGGCCTGAGTGCTGTCTTTGAAGTTTTTCTGCTCAAAGCTAGCACTATACCACTTTGAACCACAGCACCACTTCTGGTTTTCTGGTGATTAATTGGAGATAAGAGTCCCTTGGACTTTCTTGCCTGGGCTGGCTTTGAACTGTGATCCTCAGTTCTCATGCTCCTGAGTAGCTAGGATTACAGGCATGAGCCACTAGCATCCAGCTTTTCTTTCTTTTTACCTTTTTTTGATCTTCCCAATTGTGAAAGAAAATGAGTTTTTTGGTCCTACAGAATATTCTTCATTCTTGCATTTGCTATGTTGCATCTAAGTATTGAGGGGGCTTATGTTTACACCCGTGCCCACATGCACACACAGTAATAGAGTTTGAACTCAGTACCTCATTCTTGATCAGCTCTCTTGCTTGGCCAGTGCTCTACCACTTGGGCCAAATCACTAGTCCTGCTTTTTGCTGATTATTTTGGACACAGAGTTTCATAGATTTTTCTGAGGAAGTTGCCTTTAAGCCTCAGTCTTCTGATCTTAGCTTCCTGAGTAGCTAGGATTGCAGGTGAGTGGTATCTTTAAACAAGTTCTTCTGTCTTCTGTATTTTCTGTACATTGTTAGATCCAAAAGACTTGACTACATTTAAGCTCAATCTAGTTTGTTTTGCTAAACTACTTCTTAGGTGATCTTTTGTATATCTCTGAGAAGGTACACAATGATCCATGAGGATTTTGAAACACACTCATAGCTAGTTCATAAAAAAATTTTTTTAGAAATCACTTTTTTTTTTTACCTTTTTAGTGTAAATTTTCTTGTAGTATAGCATACATACACAAAAACTAATGAAACAGCTTGATTAATTTTCACAAAATAAACACACTGCTTTAATCAATGCTGAGCTCAAGAAACAAGAATATTACTCCATTCCCCAGAACTGTCCTCATGTTTCTACATCATCCTTCATACCACCAGAAAATTGCTGTCATGGCTTCTAATATTAAAGTTTTTCTTACTCTTAGATTATTAAATTGTGTACTTTTTGTTTGTTTCTGGTCTACATGGTTATACTTCATTTCTGTAATTTCTTTATCCTGTCTTATTGTGTGAATATACCACATTATATGAGTATGTACTGCAGGAATGAATACCTGTATGTTGTTTCCATGCTTGACCATTAGTAATAGCAGATCTTTCTTTAGAAGATTTTTCATGTGTCTTCTATTGAACCTAGGCATGCATATATTTCTGTTGGGAGAAGAACATGTCCCTAGACTATAGGGAACATGTCCATTGAGCTTTAGTAGATGCCACCAATATTCCAATGTGAAGCCACTAAGCTATACACCTTTAAGCAGTGTATAGTGTTCCACATTCTTACCAACCCATCTTCAATTTATGTAGTGACACAGCCTTGTGGTATTTGATTTGCATTTCTTTGGCTAATGAAGTAAAGCTTGATTTCCCATGCTTGTTGGCCAGTTAAACACTTCATTTTGTGAGATGCCTGTTTAGGTCTTCTACTTTTATGTTTTAATGATTTACAAGAATTCCTTACATATTTTAAATATGGATCCTTTGGAAATGTGTATTGCAAAGATCACCTAGTTGACATGCTTTTCTACATGACCTGTATAATTTATCATGAAATGCTGAAACCTTAGAGTGTCATGATCACTTTATCAGGACACAGACACTGAACATCACCCTAAAACATTCTCATGTTCCTGCTGGTTCAACATCCCCCCGTAAAAGCAAATTCATCTGTTTTCTGCCACTGTAAATTAGTTTTTCCTTTTCTAGAATTTTATATAAATAGATCCCTACAAGTGTATACTCTTTGTGTTTAACTTCTTTCACTCAGCACAATATTTTTGTGATTGTCTATCATGTTACTTGTTTCACTAGGCTTTGAGATCCATCAACTATGTTAATGTTGCTTGTGTCAGTATTTGTTCTTTGTACTACATTGGGAAATAGTATTGTTGGTAGATCATATCATTTCATTCATTCTGCTGTTAATTAGTATCTAGTTTTTATGCAGAAAAAGCTAAGTACTCATGTATAAGGCTTTTGATCGATATAGCATTTACCTTTAAAATTCACTAACTTTTTTTAGTCACACTGAATTTCTGTTTTGTGCATTGTCCTCTCAGAAGGTTACATACGTGAGCCTAGATTTATGCAAAAGAGAAATTATTTACTTCTTAATAGACATTTGTAGAGAGTTTCATAAGGTTCCATTAATTGGCTTCACTAGAAGTTCAACGGATTAACCTAACAAACTGCTTTAAGAATTATTCCCTTTACTCATTTAGGATTTGATTTATATATTTTCTTCTTTTCCTATTTGCATGAATATATATATATATATATATATATATATAGAGAGAGAGAGAGAGAGAGAGAGAGAGAGAGAGAGAGAGAGAGAGAGAGAGAGAGAGAGAGCTACGTTTACTAGTTTGCAACTGTATTAGTAGAGAGACCTTGGGATTTTTGGAAGAAGGATCAAATGTATCAGTCTCTCAAATAACTAAAAACCTTGAGTTTGGAACAGTTTAAATACTGCCAATGTAAACAGGAATGG
Organism: Dipodomys spectabilis; assembly: GCF_019054845.1. Classification (NCBI taxonomy): domain Eukaryota; kingdom Metazoa; phylum Chordata; class Mammalia; order Rodentia; family Heteromyidae; genus Dipodomys; species Dipodomys spectabilis. The sequence goes on along the minus strand of NW_024871203.1, from coordinate 1,127,767 downwards.
GTGAGCATTTTAAAACAGGTATAGGACTGGGAATGTGGCTTAGTGGTAGAGTACTTGCCTAGCATACCTGAAGCCCTGGATTTGATTCCTCAGTACCACATAAATGGAAAAGGCTGCAAGTGGTACTGTGGCTCAATTGGTTGAGTGCTAGCCTTGAACAAAAGAAGCTCAGAGACAGTGCATAGGCCCTGGGTTCAAGCTCCAGGACTGGCAAAACAAAATAAAATAAAACAGGTATAATTTTTAATGGTTAGAAACTACAATGGTAGAGAAAATAATTTTGTGCTAAATGTCACTTTGGTGTGGGGGTTGGTAAGAGTATGGTGATCTTAAAAACAGTCTTGCTAAACTGATCTACCCCAATGCCTGTGATGTTACTTTCTATAAATATATCCTTGAAATATGAGAGCTTTGATCCTGTTGCCAAAATAATGTGAGATCCTAAAAATTTTCTAATTATAAATGACAGCATTTTAATTTCATTTCACTACCTCTTCTGTCTCTCCTATCCCAGCACAAGTGACTTGATCACTTCAAGTCAGAATTGAATTAAAGCATACATCTGCTCTGCTCTTATTGTGAGGGAAACTAGAGCTTGATCTTCCTCTATGAAACGTATTTTCCAAAGCCCAGTCTGGTTATTCCTTCCTTTATTCTGTGCCTGACCAAATGATTCAAATCACCTATTAAAAACTAGTCTAGTAGAAGTTTCTTTTTTCAAATTGGTTATAAAGTTTGTTCCTTTCAGCCAGCTCAGAGAAAGCTCTCAGTAGAAGAGGTGAGAAATTTGGAATTCAGTTTCAGGTCTCTAGTTCAAAGATGAATCTGGTAACACAGTGTATGACAAACAGTTTAACATTAATTATAGAATGTATATTCATGTAGGACAGTGCAATGATAAAGGTTTTACTTCTATGTCATTTCTGACAGAAATGTTTAATTTTGGAGTGACAATAATTACAAAGGAAGTTTTATGTAGCCGGTCTTATTTTGTAGTTTTACAAATTCAAAATCTCTGCCTCTAGGTGGCAGCACTAGATACTTTTTTTCTGTTTCATTCCAGTTTTAATGAGTTCCCTGTATAAGCAGTAAAACTTTTAAGTCTACTTAAATTTCATAATAGACTTTAAAATAATTTCATGTGAATGTGGATAAATTAATTTGTATGATGGATAAGTTTGGGACTTGTTTTAACTTGAATTTTCACTTTATACAAAAGCATTTTAGCAGCAGTGATCTTTTTTTTTTAAACAAAACATGTTTTCTTAAAACAATTTAGTCTTTTGATTTACCTGTTGAATTTATAATTGTCCTTCCAAGAAAATCAGTTTCTAATGACATTTTTGTATTAAAGGAACGTTACATACCCAGTACTTAAGATAATTGCCATTTCTTTTCCCACTATATGTTTTTTAAATTTAACACACTGATCGTGCACAAGAGACCAAGGAAATTCAGATTGAGAAGAAATCTGAAGTAATTAACTAGGCCCATTGGCTTTATTATTGCCATGGTAATGGATATTTAAAGAGGAGACACTTTGTAAGGTCTGATATTTTTCACAACTTGCAGCCATTTCCTTCATAAGTAGCACTTTGAACTCATGTGGTCAGTATGCCACCATGGGCCACTGTGCAAGTTCATGTACTCAGGTCTGCCAAGTGAGTGTTGGCTGATGAGGAGGGAAAGAGAACAGCTCGAAGTGGTTCTTGATTACAGCCTGGACAATTTTGTATCTGGCCAGCATTGTTTTCTTCCTTGGTTTTTGAACTATGAAAGAAATTTGCCTTTTTTAAAAAAAGCTTGCTTTTTAGGCCTCCCCCTACCATACACACATACATTGTATAGTCAGTAAAGGTGAAATCTGCTTCCTCATAATTGAAAATAAACCAAGGCAATAGGAGAATGGATTGACAACCAGTTTTAATAAATTAGTAAAAGTTACCTTGTACTATGGAGAATAGCTTCGCTCATGGGCATGGTATCCCATGTCCACTGAAGTCCTCTACCTCTCCTTATCTTGAAATGTGAACATTTGTATTGTCACATAGCTTACTTATTGTTTTATAAGTTACCCATCATAGAAGATGGGTAACTTATAAAAATTTATAATGAGTCTTAGGGACAAGTGTCATATGTTACAGTAATTTATTTTGCCGATGAAGAGTAGATCTTTAAATTGTCCTAAGTGGGTATTCTTTGTTTTTATTATATATTGTCACTTTAGGAAATGCTTTAATTCCTACAGAAAGTAGCTATTAAGTTTGTGTGGAGCATGAACACCTGTTTCATGTGAATATATATAGTCTGCATTATGTGATGTTGATTTACTACTTTGTTTTTTTTTTTTTTTTTTTTTAATTAAAGTGTCATTTATTTGCTGCTTACCATGTGATAGGTTTCACTGAATTAGGTTTGCCCTTTCTTATTTCATTTGAACTTCAAATTTGTATGGTCAGCAATGCCGCCTCCATTTTGCATATAGAAAACTGAGACTTCACACCTTAGTCATCACACTCTCTATCACCTTTCCATTTTGTGAGAGTTTGCCTGAAGTATTTTATAATTCCTAGATGTCACTTGGCAACTGACCAAAAACAGATTTAGGATTTTATCACTAAATTCTGAATACCTCTATTAAGACTACCCACACAGTTGTTGATAGATTTATGACAATTTTAACATATTTTTGTTATTTGTGAGCTTTTTGCTTGGTTACTGTTTTATATTACTTACATACATTTATCCCAAAATAAGTAAAATAGCTTTCCTTAGATTTACAAAAACCTAGAGCTGTAGGAATTGCTAGTATTTCAAGAAAATGCTACAGCATATGAGTATCTTTTTTATAAAAAAATATTAATTTTTGACACATCTGCTTTGAACAAAGGAAAATTAAATTGGATGGCCTAAAAATGTTTTTTTTTTTGTTCTTAAAATACTTTCTGCAAACAAGACAGCATAAACTATTCATTGATTGATTTATAGTGCTCTCAATTGAAATATGAAAGGTATATTATGTTTCAGGGTTGTCGGGGGTGTTTTAATCTATAAATAGGATAGATCTATTGGTTTTGTATGTATTTTAGAATTTATGAAATCCGAACACCAGAAAAATGTTGCATTTTTGTCTCAGGTGCTGTTACTGAATTATACCTAGTGAATTATAGTGCAACCTACATGCTGTTAACTACTGAGCCAAGATGAAATCGACCACTGCATTGAAAATCAAGGCTAGCAGTTGTGTCTGTACTTGAGGAAGTTATAATGGCAGCGAACCTGTTTTCTTTAGTGGAATTTTTATTCCTATTTTAGTTTTGATGGTGACATTATGATTTTAAGAGCACATCTTAATTATAGTGCACATTTGAGGGTTTTCTTTTACTGTAACTTTAAGAAGAAAATTTTTAAAAAAATTCTGTAAAAGCAGTTGCTTGTGAACTGAATTCTGGTAACATATTTCTGTATTGTGTTGCAGTTACTTGTTCGATTTATTTACAAAATAATCTCTTGTAAATACAGAAATCACTTGGACCTGTGATCTTGAGTTTAGATGATTGTGTGTGTGTGTGTGTGTGTGTGTGTGTGTGTGTGTGTGTGTGTGTGTGTGTGTGTATTTGAACTGATTTTGTTATAGTTTTTCTTCGAAGTATTTTTTTAAAATTAAATACTTTGGGATTTTTGTGTTTTCTCTTATGTTAATAGGACTTAATACCACTCAATTTAAAGTTTATCATTATCATAAAGATGAAGAGAATGATGCTCTACTTGGTGGTCCAGCACAGCTCACCGATGAAGAGAAATACAAGGACTGTGAAAAATTCAAGTGTCCATGTCCTATGTGTGGAACTGAAAATATTTATGATACTCTCTTTGATGGTTCGGTTAGTTCTTTTTGTTTCCTTCTTTCATTTTGTGGGCAAACTAGTATGACTCCTCCCCATGCATCCTATAATGCACTTACCCATTGTGTCCTTAAAGATATTTAGCTACATGAATTCTGTATTCACAACTTACTTTATCTCTGCTTTAAAAAAAATGGGCTTAAAATATTGTTTTTTCCTTCCTATAGTGTTTGACCTTGGTTTTAAAATGGAATTTCTTAAAAAGTTTTAATTATCTTAAAATAGTAATTTCTTAATTAGTGACCTGTATTTCCCCCACTCCTGATCCCTATTTATTATCCTAAATCAAGTTAAGAGGAACTAAATGTTTTGGGAAAGTTTCTGTTGATCATTACACATCTCCCCCTCCCCCTTACCTCCTTTTTTGACAAAGGTGGCTTCTTATCTTTTCTGCTGTCTATGCATATCAGACATTTTAAAAGTCATAAGGAAAACATTCCTCCCAAGAATGTATCATTGACCTTGGATCAGAACTTGAATCTTGGCCAACCTATTTGATTTCAGTGCAGTCTTGTTCATGTACTAGCCATTGGCAAATAAGTATGTAGCAGAACTGTGTAAAACCTTGAAACTGAAAGAAAAGAACATCCTTTATCTAAATTAAAAGTAATTATTTTAAGTTAATTTGGACAAACAGCAGATGTTTTGCATTTTTTTGAATCAAAACAAAGCAGTCTTTGGAAGCAAGTGCAAGGAAGAGGCAGACACAGATCAGCAATACTTGCTAAATCCTTGAGTTTTGCTTCATTACAGCTGTAAATAAGATAGTTAATTGCATGGAGGCTTGACGACTTGCAGATGGGCTAACTGTGGAAGAGCCGATGTCAAGCTCTAAAATCTCTTCCACCTGGAATTGCTTAGCGTGGCGGGTAGGGTTATGTACCAGATTGGAGCAGGAAACCAAGATGTTTAAGTATTCAGAAGGAAAACAAATGCTCCAGAAACCCCAACAGTTTTCCTATATATATTATGTTTGCTTTGTCTTTGTTTAAAACAAAACACAACACAACAAAACCTTTTCTCAACTAATAGTTATTCTTTCAGACTGTTATTCCTCTTGCCTCCCTTTCCTGACACATTTCATTTTTTGGAAATATGTAGATATTCCTAGATTTGCTAAATTGACAAAAAAAAAAAAAGATACTGCTTTTGTGGTGCAACACTTAGTTTTCAGCCTTTGATGTTAAAATTCCATTGAAACGACAGCAAACTAATGTCACATAATGGCTCTTTATTTTTATGTTTTGAATGAATGAGTATAAATTTAAATTTTTGATCAGGATCTCTAAGAAGGATGTTTATAATTAATGGTTACACTGGTATTTCAGATGGAAAATTATTTAATCCATGGATTCTATCAAGTATTTAATGCAAAATAGTGGGTTTAGGGGTTTTTCTTTGACTTTGTACTTCATTATGATGATGTCAAAAGAATAGATGATACTTGGGAACAAAGTAGGCTTTGGCAGGAAAGTGGTTAAGAAAATAGAGTTGAAATTCACCAATAAAATAAGCTAAAAAAGTATGTACCAAGAAAACATGTAAGATTGTAAGCATAAGAAACGTTTTTAATCTGGCAATAATCTTTTTTGTACTTGTTTGTCCTGACTTCTGTAGGGAACAGATATGGAGCCCAGCTTGTATCGTTGCAGTAATATTGATTGTAATGCTTCACCTCTGTCATTTATGGTACAGCTAAGCAACAAATTGATCATGGACATTAGACAGTTCATTCAAAAGTACTATGATGTAAGTATCCATAATGAGGTTTGACATACACAACTTACTGAGGTTTAGGACTTGTTTGATTGTTTTTTTTTTTTTTTTTTTAATTGTAAAGCTACTATACAGAGGGTTACAGTTACATGAGTGAGGTAATGAGTATACTTCCTCTTGAACATTGTTACCCCCTCCATTGTTTTCCCCCTACCATCCCCTCCCTCCCTCCCTTCCCCAGGTTCTTTTTTTTTTTTTTTTGATTGTGATTAAATGATTACATAATTTCAAAGTCACAAGTTCATTCTAACTTCCCTGGAGCAAATTGTCTACCACAGTCTGTAATATATAACAGTGTTCACATGTTATATACCATATTTGTGATCAGCAGCATGGGGATATTTAGTAGTGGTTCAACCAGATGAGCGGGAGTTCTTTGTTTCTTAAGTCCTGTTAGTTTTGTCGTATCACCTAACCTTTTGGATTTAGCATCCACTTATCAGGGAGATGTTTGATTGGTTTTTATGAAGCTATTCATTTTTGAAAGGACTTAGGAGAAGTTTTTGCTGAAATAATATTAATGGAAAGATAACAAACTGTAACTTTGGCTTATTAATATGATAAATGACTTAGTTTTCTCATGGACAACACATTTCTTTTTTTAGTGAGCAATACTTTTAGTGATGAAATTTTATTTTTAGGAAAAATGTGAGGGGTTAGAGTTTAGCTCAGTGGAAGAGCACTTGCCTGGCAAGAAAAAAGTCCTGAGTTTGATCTTCAGCTCTGCTCTCCTCCCTTCCCGTGCCCCCCTCAAAAAAGACAAATCAGGAACCCTTTTCATTCTCACCTAAATAGTGAAATTAAATGATCACTCCAATCTGTGGACAGATAAGGAAAAATCTCAGTATTTCCTGTCTTTAATAAAGATATAAAGTCATTTGTGATTTTTAATAAACTACCTACTTGCCTACTCCCTTGCCTTGTTTTCTGAGGAAATTGAACATGTTTTTAATTGTAAATGCAACTGGGAGTTCTAAAGAGAATGTATTTTTAAGATACATATGTGGTAAAGAATCCCGAAACAGTGAGTGAGCTGTCTTGGTTAATAAGAATGCTTTTATTTCAAAGTATTTGTTTTGTTTTGTTGCAGGCCCTGGGGCTTTAACTTAGGGCCTGGTGACTTTCCCTGAGTTTTTTTGCTCAAGGCTAGTGCTCTACCATTTGAGGGACAGCTTCACTTCCAGCTTTTTGGTATTTAATTGGAGATAAGAGTCTTACAGACTTTTTTGCCCCAGCTGCCTTCAAACTGTGATCCTCAGATCTCAGCCTCCTGATATCAGCCACCAGTGTCAGGCTTCTTTTTAATACAATTTATGTGAATGAATTTTTGTTTGCAAATTTTACAAAATATTCCACCTTTCTCCTTTCCTTAGTGTCTTACTACATCATTTTAAACAAAATATTTGTTAGTTGAAAGTTAATTGTCTCTTCTTCAGAGAAGCGAACCCATAAAGGCAAAAAAAAAAAAAAAAAAACCCACCTCCCATAGGTATGATATGACTTACATCAATAGCATTCTATACTTTCTTATGTTAATTAACATATAGTATGCCACTTTCTTCTTTAGAAATTTGAACTCATTATGTAAAAAGCAAGTATTAGGTCATTAAGATGAAGAATGAAAACAGAGTTCGAGTATTGTGATTTGGTCGTAGAATAATTTGTGTTTGTCAGAATAGCAAGGTTTGCCTCAAAGATTTTTTTAATAGTAATTATGGGTACATTTGGGGAACATTTGAAAAGTTTTAGTGAATAATGCTGTGCTGCATTTAATGAAGACTTGGATAGGAATAAAGGTTATCTGTGCGGTCACATTCCTTAGTACGGGAAACCTTCGGCACATGAAATGTTGGGCCTTTATTAGCATGAAGAGCCCAGCTCCAAACTATTCAGCTTCTAATTTACAGGCCACATTAAGCAGAGTATGATTCTTGACTCTTGGGAAGAATTTTGAGTTTTCTTTCTGTTTAGTCTATCAAAGTCTCCACAGTAGAAATGTTAATACTAGAAGAAACTCATTTATGTCCTTCTATGAGAAGGGACAATCTGTTTTGACTAAGTTGAGAGTAAGCAGAAAACTGATCTTCTGTATAATTAGAAATGTGCCTCAACTGAAAGACTGATTTCTAACCTAATTGGAGGGAGGGAAGAGAGAGCGAGACAGAATTGTGGTGGTAATAGAGCAGTTATGCTACCTAACCTACTCTTAGGGATCCAGATATTTAACTCAATGTTTTCAATTTAACTCAAATGTTTCTAGGACATTTGCTTTAATTGTCTTATCCATTCACTAACAGCAAGTAACAGTTCTCCTGTTCTCGCTTTATTGACATTTCTAATAAAAATAGGCAAATATCACTCCTTCGGTTAAAGATTGATATTGATTTTCAAAATGAACTTATTCCTCTACCTTTTGATCTTCTCTCATGTGACTGGATGAGAGAGAAGTAAATACATTATTTGTTCATTTCATGATGCAATCCTGAGCATGTTTCAAATACAAAAAGCTAGTGTACCTTCAGGTTGTACTTTGTTTCCTGCTGACCCCAAACTTAAGACTTTTGCCAACAGAGGGACATGACATCGAGTTTCTTTTGTTACTGTGCTTCAAGTGACAACTAACTAAATTAGTCCAGTATGATAGATCATAGTGATGCTAATCTAACCAGAGATTAATACTGAGAGTTAGCAATTATTCTCTACTTACCAAAATGGATTCTTCTTCCTAATTTGTAACATAAAAAAATACTACTCACTGGACATAAAAATTAATTTTGTACTGGTGACAGGAATCTAGTATTTTTATTTTAGTCTTAGAATCACTACAGGGGAAATCAATCTACCAAAAAAGCAATCACCTTCAAAATGAAAGAACATTAGGAAGACAAGTAGAATATGGTATTTGACCAAAGACTTTCCTACTAGACCACTACAAAATAGGTTGCCAAGAAAAAAAGTACAAAGGTTTAGATTAATAAAGTATACTCGTAAATCGCTTTAATTTTGGAAAAATGTGTCACATACTGTGTATGTATTATCTTCTATCATGAATAAATAGTGTTGAGTGAGTGGATAAATGTTTTACAAGTTTCTGTATCTGGGGCTGGGAATGTGGCTCAGTGGTAAAGTGCTTGCCTAGCATGCATGAAGCCCTGGGTTCAATTCCTCCGTACTACATACACAGAAAAAGCCAGAAGTGGCACTGTGGTTCAAGTGGTAAAGTGCTAGCCTTGAGCAAAAGAAGCTCAGGGATAGTGCCCAGGCCCTGAGTTCAAGTCCCAAGAGTGGCAAAAAAAAAAAAAAGCTTTGCATCTGAAAATCAGTCTAACGGTTACCTATTGATTCCTAAATGAGAGAGGAGATATCTGCCTTTTCCCACCTAACCATCTAGCTATTAATATCCTTGGAATTCTTATTTCTTAGAACATCTGAATTTCTGTGTACATAGGAATACAAAAACATCCCACAAGGATAATTTTGAATAGTATATTAATTTCTCTAAAAGGAAGACTATGTTGTACTTTTTCCTTAGATTTGACAAAGTGTTAAAAGACTTTTAAGGTAGCACAAAAAGCCTTAATTCAAAGTTGAGTTCATGTCCTGGTCCTTGGCCCTTGTTTTTCTCTGTTAAAATTCCAACTGGCATTTTTGAGTATCATAAAAAGCTAGCTTAATCTCTTAAGTTTTTACAGATTTTTTAAAAGCAATTCAAGATTACAATAAAAAAAATTTAGATGTTCCACCTCCCCTTCAATTGTATTCCATAAGAGTGAATGCACATGTACATGCACACGTGCATGCCGTGTCGTGTGTGCATGCATGCATACACACAAACACACACACACACACACACACACACACACACACACACACACACACGGAGAGAAGCACTAGCTAATCTAAATTGGGAAATGAAGAGGGCTTTTTTTAAGCATGAAAATTTCATCATCTTGTCAGCTGGCAGAATGCCTGCTGTGTGGATTCACAAAGGCTAAGAATTACACTTTCATGAAATTTTCCTCACTAACTGCCCTGGTTAATTTGAAAGATAACCCACTGTTCTAATTCATTCCTCAATTGGGCGGTGCAGGTTTTATCTTTGATCTGACAAAGCATTTGTGTTAATCGTTTTGGCCCTCCACTAGACACTCTTGGGATTGTGCTTTTACAATAAATGTGTCTGTGATAGCTCTTTAGTCTATTATACTTACAATAGATCCATAGAACTGGTAATTAATTCTCCACTGCTTTGGAAATGGGAAGAATAGGTGTAGCTCTGTCAAGTGCTGCTGGGAAGTTTGTTTAGCTGGTTCATTTTTGAAGTGTTCCCCTCAACCGTCCAAGAAGCAGCCACAGAAGAGAGTCTGAGACTGAGATGCTGGCCTACCCTGATAACTTGCTCATAAATGAGAAATAGTGACCTTTCTTGGTACCTGGCAGGGGCGTAGTAGGTAGTAGATCTTTTACTTTCATCTCAAGTACTATTAGTTATAATGTACATTAGGCCCTCATCTTAACACTTAAGGAGCTATTTCATTCTGAAGGTACAGCCTCTGAAAGAAGCAGTGGTGATAGTCAACTCAAATGTGTTCTCAAATACCCGCTGATGGCTTAAGCAAGTTTAGAGTGTTTGAACAAGGCAAAGTATATTCCTTACCAGCCTTCCTGTGTTTCTAGCCCTTTGTAAAAGGACATTCCATAGAGCACTTCACTGATTTATTTTTTTAAACATTGAGGTATTGCTGGCCCTAGATGGGGCTGGCCCTCCATCTAAAAGATATCCAGGGATTCGTTGCTTGGTGGTCAGAGTCCTTAAAAACTAACTGCAAGGTTTAAATTTTTGAAATTTTCCTAAATTAAGTCTTTCGAAGTCAGGAGTTAGGCCTTCCTTGTCTGGGATCTCTACCAGAGCCCCTTACTCTCAGTCTTGTGTACTTCTTAATGTTTAGTAACCAAAGGAACCAACAAATAAATGTATAATTTGTTGGGTTTTCTTTGAATTGTATTTTACACTTTTCATACTACTAGATTTATTAGTGGTATACTTGGTTCGTAGTTTAACTCCAAATTCCAAAAGCCTTGACAAAATCCTTTATAATTATCTTCTGTATTTTACATAGATTTCAGTGTACACCTATCCTCATTTCAATAACCTTAATTTGTTTTCTCCTCAAACCTAGGATCACATAGTTACTGACCTGAAGTAGTATTATCATGATGCAAAAGAACATCCTACCTAAATGTCCTTTCATTTTCCTGTTAGAAGAACCTCTATAATGTGACAAAGCAAGTCCATCCTTAGCTTGTTACGTATTACCCTGACTCTCTCTGTTTTTCTGTTTTACTTCTTATTATAGCAGAAGCCACATTTTTATCTCTTTGAACTTTTTTGAGGAATTAAAAAATATAATGACCAGAGTGTTGATAATAACCATCAAACACAGTATTCTTATGCCAGTTATAGATTCAGGGGTGCTTTTTAAAATCAAAAGTACAATGGTGGCAGATTGAAATATTGGTTAAAATATTTTCTCCACAAAAATACGCACCCATTTAGCATTGCATGCAAGCTATTTGTGATGCTCAACAGTGCTTGAAGGTCAATTTTATTAGAAATGCACAGAACTAAATAAGTGAATCTGATAAATTTGAGATTGTAACTCCAGCCATCATCACCATTGTAACTCACCAAAAGGCCACTCATTTGCCTCTCACTTACCCACAGTTTCCACAGAACTATATTGTGCAGGAAGACCTGAGTTTTAGAGCCGTGCAATGATGCTTAGTAACTGTGCTGTGCTGCTGCAAATATTCAGTGTTCAATAACCCTCAAAATTTCTCATTTCTTACCTGTGGTGATGTGGGCTGATAGTTTTTAGGTTATAGGTTGCAATATGCAGTAGTATCACAGGTACATTAGTTCAAAATAGTTTTAACTCTGAGCAGTATTGGAATTATTGTTTATTTCCTTGCCTCTGCATTTATATATAGAACATTAAAAAAATAAATTGGGTTTCTTTTTTGTAAAGACTCTAACAGCATAATTATAAGTGGTACTAAAGCATGCAAAGAAGCAATAGATAACCATCCCACCCATTCAGCTACACAGCAAGCCCAATCCATGCTGCCCAACAGTGCTTGAAGAAGGGTGATTTCTTTAGGAATCCGTAGGACTCGGCCTAAATATTATTAATACAAAATAAAACGAACATATTGAGAATTGGTATTTCTTTTTGCTTCATACCATTTGATTTGAAAACTAAGCATAAATGAACAGAAAGCATGCCAATATTCTAATGCAAAGCCCATTGATGGAGAGTTGCTAGGTTTTTATTAGCAAATAGCTAATTTTTCTTAGCTACATAAGACAGACAAGCTATTTTGATTTAGGTATGCTGTTTTGTTGCAAAACCGTGGTGTATTCTCGCAGAGAAGGAAAAACTCTAAGAAGCCAATTTGCAATGGTAGGAATAGGATGTCATTTTAAGTAAATTTATTAGTATATAAATCTAAGTGAATAACAGATTAAAAACAATTCCTTAAAACTGCCAGCTATATATTCAATACAGTTTATCATAAAATAATATTTACTGGTTTAAAGATACAGATTTTTGTGAACCTTAATTTTTCCCTCTTATCACATAAGCAACATTTTTCTGGGTCTTCTATATTTGTAAGAGTACCTCTTTATTTTTTATTTCATTTCATCATGACCTGAAAGCTGAATTCTGAGCCTCTGAGGAGGCTGAGAGCTAGATCACAATCTTGAGGAATTAATGGGACCCCCAACAAATTTTGAGGTTCCCAATCTAACACTGTTTTCTATTGAAGAATGACCACAGAGCTATCTGAACTTCGACCATAATCTTTCCTGTCTATGTCATTCCCTACATAGGCATATATATGTTTCTAAGTTGTTGTTGTTGTCAGAGTTGGGGCTTGATATAGCCATGGATCTAGCTTTTCCTTTTCTTGCATTGAAACGTTCAATTTTCACTTATATCAGTGATCACACAAGCCACTACTAACCTCACAGCCTCTAGGTTTAATACTCAAATTCCTATCTAGTCTCTCACCAGCTACATGACTTGGACTACCTGCTGAACTCCAAGCCACAATCTCCTAGCCTATGAAACGATGATAGCAGTAGTATGTTCTCTATAAGCTCATAATGAGGACTATAAGTGATAATGCACTTCAAGTGCCTAGAGCTCATTATGAATGTGCACCATGTCTCTAATCAGCTATGATAAATAAACATGACTCAGCTATATTCCTTTGGGTGCTCAGAACTCCCCTAAATGTAGCAGTGGTCTAGGGTCTTGAGTTAGCCCCTGTCTTTCTTCATACTGTTATCTCATCTGGTCCAAGTGGCACCATACTGTGCTTCTTCTTGGTTCATTCCTTCTATTTGCCAGTATAGGAGTTTGCTTTTCTATATTGGTGAATAGAACCGCAGAGTCAGCCTTGCGAAAGGACTATTAACTTATATCTCATTCAAGGTCCAGCATAAAGTACTCTGCCTTATCTAGTAGATGCTTAGTAAATATTATTTAATTTACAATACTATGAGAGGCTATTTGTATCAAGTAACTCCCAGATGTCATCTAGCAGCATGGTGGCTAGACTCAGGAACTCCATCAAGAATTCTGTCCCAAATACCTAAGAAGACAGCTGGTTATGATTACCAGTCATCTACCATCTTCAATTGTAGATCAAGACCTCTGGGCCTTTACCTCATAAACTGGGCCAGGTCACAAGACTGGCTAGGGCATGAGTCCATGAGCTAGTCCAGCCATTGCTCCATGTGCTCAATAAGGGTTTTGGCAACTCATTCTAGTTTACCTCTATAGGGAAAATTTGAGGCTTTTGAAATTCTGAGGAAGTGCCATAGGAGTTGCCAAATGTATGAAAACAAATGAATAAAATCAGAAAACTACTTGTGCCCAAGCAGTAGAATTCCTTTCTTCCGTTTGATTTCTCTAACCATGTGCATTTAGGAAAAACTCAACTTTGAGTCCTAACTCTGGCCATCTAAAGCTGCTATCTTATAGTAAAGTAAGAAATTGAACCAGAACAGATTTCATTTAACCTTTCAAAAGTGAGATTTTTCACACCATTGACCTTCTTGACTTCAAGGAGCAAAGCGGAACTATTGGTTCTCCGCTGTACATGTCAATGACTGGAGGATGGGAGGATGGGGAATGCCCTAGGCAATGGCTGTCTTTAGTGTTTGGTTTGCCCAGAGTTCATTATGGCTTACAAATGGAAATCAGCCTTTTGCAGGTGTTACCAACATGACGTCTGAGGAATTCTGTCTAGCTTAGTCTTGTGTTACATGGAATAACCATATTTCTGTTTGGAGAGAATAATTCAGCCTCCCCATCCAAGACATGATAGAAAAATTCTCAAACCCCGGATCCCCAAACATAATGTTATTGATAAGAATCAGACCACCCGTCTTTTCTAAATGACAAATACTCATTTTGTGCTTGGCATAAATCAAGGGTAGCTTTACGGTATGCTCTTACCAACACCTACAGCATGTTGGCCTTGTTTTTCTTTTAAAAAGCAATGTATAATTTTTTTGTCCTGTCTCAAAGCTCATCTGATTCTTTTACTTTTTCTTTGTTGTTGCTGTTTTTTTTTTTTTTTTTTTTTCCACTGTGCTCCAGCATATAATTCTGAGGGCAGGTGGCTGTCTAAAATACTCCAACCAGCTTCTTTCTTGAAAGGTCCCTACCCTTATTCAGGCTACAGAAGTACTTAGGCTTCCTTGGCTATTTGAGGATTTCTTAATGCTTCTGGGAACATAGATGATTTGCTAGCCCAGCTCTTAAAAGCCTAGCCCAGCAGGGCTGCAGTCTCCGCCCACTAGCAAAGATTTATTCAAGAATCTGGGCCAAAAAAGAACCCCCCAAAAACAAAAACACAGCTTTAAAAAATCCCAGAATATATGTCTATAGGTATACTAAGGATTTAGACACCATGTGGATAAAGTAACAGCTAATCTTATGAAGACAATTTCTTTCAACTGTAGCATTCCATCTAACAAGTTTCACGAGTCTCAAGAGAAACCTTCCCAGCCAAACAGATTCTCTTGCTGATAAATGTATATGGTAGTATAGTACGATGGTTCTTAAACTGTTCAGTTTGAGGAACCCTGGGTCATTCTTAAATTACTGAAGAATCCAGAGTTTTCATTTATCTGGCTATGTTATTGTTATGTCTATGTGACCAAAAACCTGAGAAAAGCAACTTAAGGCAAAAAAGATTTATTTTGGCTTACAGCTTCAGATAGCTCAGTCCACAGACCTGGGGTCTGTTGACTGAATCCATGGTAAAGAAGAATATTGTAGCACTGGGAACATGTGGAGGAAGAAGAGACTGGTCACCTTATGGCAGACAGGAAGCAGAGAGGAGAAGGGAAAGGGGACCAGGTATAACCTTCAAAGGTATACCCACAGTGACCTATTTCCTCCAAATCTTCCACCATCTCCTGAAACAGTACTGTATCAATAATCTTTTTGTACTCTTGGGCATTAAAATCTCGTCCTGTGTCTCACACTTTTAAGTAGATCAGTTAGTCATACATGGTTTTATAACATCATGCATTGGTCATTTAGAAAATCCCCGTTTACTGACTTAGGAAGATTTTTCAAATGTTGACAGATTTTATTACACAGTTTTTAAAAATCACCAGAAAAGCTTTTAGATACTGGGAAGCTATTAAGCTTATGCTCGTAGATGAAAATATTCTAATGACAACTCATTGAAAGCTGGAATTTTATCATGGGTAACAAATACTGCCAGTTCATTTTTCTTGAAGTGACAGGCTCAGTTGGCTCACTTTTGAAAAAATGTCTGCCGGATACCCAGGCCTGAATAACCATAGTTTATCTATCAGTTATTCTCTCAGGTAAAAATAGTGTTCTTTGAACAAAGAGGTTAGTTGAGTGCTCAATTCCGACAGTTGCACAAGTACTTTTCTTGGAGACAGCTACTGAACCTTGGCACATGATTGTGTGTGTGTGTGTGTGTGTGTGTGTGATTTTTTTTTTTTTAAATTTTAGACTTAGAGCATTCTTCAATAAAGCTGGCTTACTTATTTATTTGTTCTTGTGAGTGTCTAATGGTGAGCAATACAGTAACTAACAAATGTAAAAGTTGAGACCACTGCCTTGTCAGTGCTAATATGCCATGCATTTTGCCTGTCATTAAATTTGTACCATCAGCGCAATTGTGGACATAAGAAAGACCAATATTATGATGATAATATTTTGAAAATAGTGGGGGCTTTGTCAAGCCTAGAAGCTTCACTTTCAGCTCTAGCAATTTATCGTAAAGAACTTGCCCCAAAATTATGTGCATGATTGATAAATACTTGCTTATAATAGTAAAATTTGGATATAACTTACATATTTAAGAATAAATGAGTGTTGTTATAGCATGTATCAATGGAATGGTCTAATATGTAGCCAATTGAAACAATACTTTGTGAGAATAAAGAATGTAAGGCGGAGAAAAAGAGGAAACAAATTAGTATACATAAAATGATGCAGATTGATCAAATACTGTGTACATACAGACATGTATCTAAAGAAATAATTAGAAAAGTAAATGTGCCGAAACATTAATAATGATTATCTTGTGTGGTATGAATAGAATTATCTTCATTTACTTGTATTTCTTTTAACTGTCCTATGGTAAGCATTATTATTTTTCAAGGAGGAGTTGATTGCATTTTGAAATTTTTTTGCATATTTTAGAACTGACTCTGGTGCAGAGTCCAAATACATGAAACCTATGTGACTCCTATCAGTGGAGCTATAGAATAGGGTCATTTTGTTTGGCATTATTTTTCATCTGCCATCATACTAAATAGGCTACCAATACCAGAGATGAGCAGAATGAAACTTGTAACCTGTACATTTCTTTGCTTAACGGAAAGTGGACAGGTACTTGATCTTTGAATAAAAATGAAATTGTAAGGATAACTCTTCTGAAGAATGTTGGAGGAAAGTCCTAGTGTTACCATTAGAGGTTGGTAATAGATTTTTTGTCTTAGATTTTTTTTTTTTTTGAGTATTTGTGAAAGAAAGCTAGGTTATATCTTCAATTCATTATTTCTTTCCAACTGGTCACAAAAAGCCCAACAGAATGAGCAACAGTTCTAGCTCTGGAGTAATTACACTATGGTATCAATTTATTTAAAATTACAACATCTCTATATTCAGACATGCATCTATTTTAACCTACTTAAGCCTGAAACAGTTTGTCTTTTACATATTCTAGCACTTGTATAGATTCATCTACCCACCACCACAATCAAACTACTAGAGTTCCATCATTCTAAAAACAAATTCCTCCTCACTTTCCTTCTTCCTCCCAACCCTGTCAACTATGGTTTAACCTCATCACAAGAGATTTGTCCTTCTAAGAATTTCATATAAATAGAACCATGGAGTGTACTGCCTTTTAGTGTGGTTCATTCTATTTATTGCTGAATAAAATTATATTGTATGGATATATCAGTGTGTTTGACCCACTGGATGTTGATTCCACTTTGTGGCAATTAAGAACTCAATTGTTGTAAATCCTCGTGTGCAGATTTTTTTTGTGTGTGTGTGTGGGGGGGGGGGGTCCGGTTGTGGAGCCTGAACTCTGGGCTTGGGCACTGGTCCCTCAGCTTTTCAGCTCAAGGCTAGTGCTCTACCACTTGAGCCACAGCACCACTTCCGGCTTTTTTCTTTTTGCTTATGTGGTGCTGAGGAATCGAACCCAGGGCCTCAGGCATGCAAAGCAAGCGCTCTCCCACTGAGCTACCTTCCCAGCCTCGTGTGCAGATTTTTATGTGAACCTAACTTTTCATTTCCCCAGAATAAATATCCAGGGGTAGGATTGCTAGCTCATGCAGTTAAGTGTATGTTTCCTCCTTTTAAGCTAATTTCCAAAATTTTGGCCTCATTTTACATTCCCATCAGTAGCACATGAAAGTTCCAATTACTGGCTCTTGATATGATTAGTATTTTTATTTATTTCTATTTTTTGTATTTTTTAATTTTAGCTGTTTTAATAGGTACGACATAGTGTGTCTTGGTTTTTGGTTTTCGTTCGTTTTTGTTTTGAACTGGTCTGGGGCTTGAATTCAAGGCCCTGGGTGCTTTCAATGAGCTTTTTTGCTCAAGGCTAGCACAGTACCACTTGAACCACAGCTCTACTTCCAGCTTTTTGATGGTTAATGGAAGATAAGAGTCTCATGGATTTTTATTGCTGGAGCTGGCTTTGAACAGCAATTCTCAGATCCGTCACCTGAGTGGCTAGGATTATTATTGTGAGCCCCCAGAGCCCCCAGCTGTCTTTGTGTTTTTAATGTTCACTTCCTGATGTCTAGTGGTTTTGGCTATCCTTTCTTGCATGTGCTTATTTGCTATCAGTATCCTTTTTGGTAAGATGTGCTAAGTTGTACTCCGTGCTTATTTGTATGGCTTGCCTTTTAACTGTTGCCCCTTTGTTCTATGTACATCCAATTGTACCAGTACCACTTACTGAAAAGATTTCTTCTACCATTGAATTGTTAAAGTACTTTTATCAGTTTATCTGAGCATACTTGTATTGGTCTGTTTCTGGGCTCTCTTCTACTGATCTTTATTATCCATTTACCAATACCACATTCTGTATAGATATTTATATAAACTAGAAAGAATCAAGAAAACATATAAGCCACTATTTTTTTTTTTTTTTTCCCTTGGTCATGGGGCTTGAACTCTGGGCCTTGGCACTGTCCCTGAGCTCTTCAGCTCAAGGCAAGTGCTCTAACCACTTGAGCCACAGCGCTACTTCTGGTTTGTTGGTGGTTAATTGAAGATAAGTGTCTCAGAGACTTTCCTGTCTGAGCTGGCTTTGAACCGCGATCCTCATATTTCAACCTCTTGAGTAGCTAGGATCACAGGCCACCAGCACCCAGCGAACCACTATTTTTTAATGTGGCAATATGCTTATATACTTTGATCTTTGATTACTCAAGTCTCATTCATTGATGTTTTTCATTAGTATTTCATAGCTTTAACATATATAAATATGATACATGTTTGTTAGATTGATACCTAAGAATTTGTTATATTGTGTTTTAAACTTAGGTTTCCAATTGTATTTCCTACTATAGAAAAATAAAATTATATGATTTTTCTTGTTCTAGTAATTCTATGGCTCAGAAACTTACAGGTACATTATTTAATTCCCAAAAGAATACTAAAGACCCATGAATCAATATAAAAATGAAATAATGTCATTTGCAAGGAAGTGGATGGAACTAGAGATCAACATGTTAGGCAAAGTAAGCCATGTTCAGAAAGACAAATATTACATCTATGCTCCCACATGCAGAACACACAAACACACACACACACACACACACACACATCCAATCCTATTCATATAATATGAAAGTAAGTGTGGGACTGTTGAGGATGAAATGCTGATAAGTATGTATATGATCAAAGTGCATTCAAAGTATGAAAATAGTATTAATTTAACCTACCAAAACCTGAAGATAAATAGAGAGAACAGAGATAAGACATCATAGAGGATATGTATGCATGTGTAGAAATATAGCAAAACCTGTCATGTTGAAAATGAGAAGCCTATTGATAGGGAGCCCTAAAAATGTCTTTTTCAGATTTCTTTCTTGGCCCAAATATTTGACCACTTAACACTGCCACATTTAAAAAATACTGGCTTATATTTGTACTGTCACTTTTATGAAGTCCATAGATTTATAAAAATATGTGTATATAGCTAGGCACAAGTGGCTCACACCTAAAATTTTAGCTACTCAGGAGGCTGAGATCTGAGAATCACAATATGAAGCCAGCCCAGAAGGCAAATTTGTAGTCTCATCTCCAATTAACCACCAAAAAGCCAGAAGTAGAGCTATGGCTCAAGTGGTAAAGTGCTAGATATCCTTGAGCAAAGAAACAAAAACAAAACAACAACAACAAAAATCAAGGACAGCACTCAGGCCTTGAGTTCAAGCCCCAGGATTGGCACACATATAAAACAAAATCTCTCTCTATAGATTTATTTGTATATGCTTAAGCAAGACGTCGAAAAGAATGTTAACATGGCAAAAATCATCTGAGTGGTGAAAGTTGTAGGTGATTTTTTTTTTTTTACCTTCACATTGCTTTTCTCTATTGGAATATATTTCACAAAAGGCATGTATTGTTTTTGTCAAAACAAGCTACTTTAAAAAAGAAAAAAAATACCAAGTGAGTTGTAATGCTGCTTCACCAATGAGAAAGGGTAATGGAAACTCAAGTCCTTTTGGGAACTAAGTGCTTGCATCCTAGAAATCTTGATAGTGCTTCAGCCATATTGTTCCTAAAATTTTATATGGAAATCCAAAAGTAACACATAAAATCTTCAAAACATGCCACACTTGAAATCTTTCTTTACTCTGGCATGTCTTTTTTTTTTTTTTTTTAATCATATGCTTTGCCAGCAAAGACAGTGTATCTCAACCTTAGCTGCAAATTCAAATCATCTAATTTTTTAAAAAAGTATTTGATAACTTGGCCTTTTCTGAAATATTATTAGAATTTCTGGGGATAGGGATGGAGTATTAGTATTTTTCAGTTTTCCTTTGTGATTATTGAACCCTTCAAAGGGCACTTGATGAATTCTGAGTACTTTAAAATGTAATTTTCCTGGGTTATAGATGGATGTAAAAATGAAAGGCATATATGCTTTCAACCTAGATCAAGGTGACTGTATTTATAAAAGATAAACAGGTTAAGCTTCTAAGACATGGTGAGCTTTTATGTGCCCCAAAATAATTCTATGAAAACAAAATCCCATTGTGCTACTATTTCCACAATCTTAGTAAGAATTCACAATCCTTATTAAGTCTTCTGGTGTATTGCTGACAAGTGGCAGATAATTAACGTTGTTTAGTTGCTTCTCTTCTCTGTTGTGGATATGATTTAGAAACCTAAGCAAAAAGGGTTTGTATGGAAACACCATGTTCCCTCTGTCATTTTTAGGAGAGCTCCTAAATAGTGATGTCATTACATTATGAGATCCTGCATATTCTGGAAATGACAGTCTTTTCAGCCCTTTAAGGTGGTTCTGATTTCTGCATTCCTATTATCACCTTCCCAGTTTTGACTATGACTCACTGTAGTCTTTTTTTTTTTCTTTACCTAGCCTCAGCTTCTCATCTGTAGAAAGTACTTAGTTTTACACAAGCCAGGCACTCCATAGCAGGACCCAGAAGTCAAAATGGGGCAATTCCTAGAGTGCATGTTGCATTTCTCAGTGTTACAGAAGCAAGCAAGAGAAATGGGTCCTTGCACCTTCTGTATGCTAAAAACTTCAGTGAAAACCTAAGACATGTCCAACTTTTGAAATGTTTTGGTCTTCTTCAGGGGAAATTTGAAGACCTTACAAACTGACTTTATAAAGCTGCCCTTCTATAGGGGCTGTTAGGACTGCCATATACTCTCTGGATCCTCCTTCCTAAACACTTTTTTTTGCTGCTCTCACCTGCCAAAAGTATTTAATATGCTTTCAAGAAAGAGATAAATGATTTTAAAAGGAGAAGAATCCATTATGTTAATATACATTCTATATTACACAATGCTTTACCATTTTCAGAGCATTTTCCTATCTTATCTAATGTGTTCCTCCTAAGATTCTTGTGAGATAACACAGAGCAATAGCCTCCACTGTTTCTCACCCTGGGATAATAGAAGCCTACAAGTTTCCCATATCAGATGTTATGGTGGTGTTATTATATTCATCTTACTCTTGCATTGCCTTTCCTTCCATTTCCGCTGCTTTACTTCAGTTCTTGCTCATCTCACCCTTAGTTTTCTAGTTGATCGCATTTGCTTGGTCTTTTCCCGTATCAGTTCATTTTCCACACCATTTCCAGGATTATCATTGTACATCAGAGTAGAATGTCATCTTCCAGCTTAAAAACCTACCCAATGAATACTCATTTTTATACATTAAAATTCAAATTCTGTACCACTACATTAGACCCATAGCCAGCTCACCACCTTCTTCATCCTCTGTGGTGAACAGACAGTTCACCACACTAGAGAGCACAAGTGCTTTGCTTACAACTTAACCCCTGCTGTCTCCTCTGCCCAGAACTACACCCCATTATTGACAATACCTCATCACTCACAACACCCCACTTTGAATTTTCCTTTCTCCTTCAGCAGCTCTGACCCTGGAATGCTTCCTCACTCAGCTTTCTAGGCAAAATGTCTTAATATCTTTTATGCTGTCACGACCCATTGTAAACGTATCTCTTGATTTCTCCTACCACCAAGATGGCTGTCTCTCTTCCTTTACAGTATGTAAGCTGAAAAGTAGTGCTGTGTTTAGCTTCATGTCATGTGAACAAAGGGACATGGTAGATACAGGACTTATTTAATTGAACAAGGGAATGATTTTTTGGAATTTTTAGAGACACTGTGCATGTACTGTTTATGTTTAATATGATAGCAAATTCTTACTAAAACTCCACAGGAAGTAGACAGTATTTTAGGGAATGCCCTCTTTAATCATTCTTACTCTCTAAACATCAGTAACCTTAGGGCTCTCACACATGTACAATGCGTATTTTTGCCTTAAATTTTTCTCTTTATATTTCTTGCTTGCTTCTTGTACCAAAGGTATGATGTTCTTTCTTTTTTTTTAAACTCACATTCTTCTTATGGCCAAGGCTATGACTAGCTTCCTGGTAGTACACCTGGTTTTTCAAACTCCTGCTGATATAGATTCTCTTCCAAGTGGGCAGTTGTAGCTTTTTATTTTGTTAATACCCCAACTAAATCACCAGACATGCTTTTGAGAAGCCCTTAACACCATGTGTATTTGTCTCTTTTTTTCATATATTCTTTCCCTGCTTTTAAAGAAATAAGAATTATGGGGTCCAGTTGGCTTTCACCTCCTATCAGAGTTGTTTCTTGATCCATATGCTCAGTGATGCTGCTGATGTGTTAGAGCATAATAAGGAAAGTGGCTGATAATGTGTAATCCAAACTTCTAGAAGAGCCTCAATAAAGCAGATCATATCCAGTCTTCTAACAGAACCTCCTTCCCAACCACACTTAACTGGCGATTATGGTGTAGCTAACAGCCTGGCAGAAGAAGATAGTTAACCAAAGGACTCACTAAAGAATTGTGTAAGCCGGGCACTGGTGGCTCATGCCTGTAATCCTGGCTACTCAGGAGGCTGAGATTTGAGGATCTCAGTTCAAAGCCAGCCCGGCAGGAAAGTTCATGATACTCCAGCTAACTGTCAGGAAACCAGAAATGGCACTGTGGCACACGTAGTAGAGGCCTCACCATGAGCTGAAGAGCTCAGGGACAGCGCCCAGGCCTAGAGTTCAAGCACCATAACCAAAAAATAAAAAAAAGAATTATGTGGCCTTGATTTCAGGGAATATCTTTTCACTTTCAAAAATGGCTGTTTTGCGTTTTTAGATAATAATGAGCATGTAATACAGAATTAAATATTTGGAATTAATAATTCATTGTCTCTGTTGTGATGTTGATAAGGAATGGAATGTTCTGAAGTTGAGTCTAGATGTCCTTTTTATCAGTCACTAGCAGTTAATAAAACAGCTGTACTTTATTTTTTAAAAAACACTTTTCTCCTTTTTTCTTTAGAAAATGGAGTGAAGTATAATTTGCAACACATAGAACCTTGCATAAGACAACCTAACCAAGACAAACCAAAAATAAATCATCTAAGTTGCATGCTGGGGAGCAGCCACTGCCTCCTTGGTCAGCAGTCCCTCCCCTTTCTTACTAAACTCTCCCTGAACCTTCATCCCCCATGTTTCTCTTGAGGCCATGAATGCATATGGCTTTATAAACCAAAGTTGTTTTTATCATCTGAAACTACCAGGGCTGTGCTTTTACGTAAGAACCCTGAAATACCTGTTAAAATATCATAGACTCAGTATGAAGTCACACTTGCTAGAGACATCTGAATTTCAGTTTCTGTATTTATAAATGTGTGGATTGTAAGAGAAATTCATTTTATAAACTAATGCTAAACTTAGTTCTCTGGTAAACCTGACTGATTTCAGGCTAGTGTCATAGAAATCAATGTCTGATATGCATCATACTTAATAGGAAGAAAAGAGGGCTGTTTGGCAAAAACAGGGTTAGGGTTTGGTAATATTAAAATGAGTCTGTTGTGTATTTTGGAAGTTTAGGGAACCTTTCTGTTTGTTAAACTGCTGTGTAAGGCACTTGGACTATCTAATGGTTGCCTATTGCAAGGATTCTACTTCAAACCAAATTTTGAGTTGTACAAATGTTGATAATAATGTTAGTGCAAGTAATTCTAAGTGATCCTTGTTTTATTTTTTTCAGTTGTTTAGCCTAATTCCCCTTGTAAGGACTATATAAAATAAATACTAGCATTTTCTCTATATTTTTATGAAATTGGTGTATGACCTAAGAATTTTAAAAATCAAATAATATTGCCTATACTTGAAAAATCTGATAATGCTAGTTATACACACACACACACACTTTTTTACAAGTGAAGAATCACTCTTTTCTTCTAAAGCAGACAATCAAAATAAGCAGTTTGAAGAAATGGATTTAAGACAGCAAAATTGTTGTATCTTCAGCTGTGTACTGTACCTTGGACCAGAAAACGTATATTATCGATGGTTTGGTTAGTGACTGCAAAAGCAAAATAAATACCGTAGTGTAAAATGCAGTTCCACAAGACAGCATGTGTGACTAATACTGAAATCAGAAATTGGCACCAGTTACTGCTACAATAATTTCAGCTCCATTGAGGGGAAATACATTAATAATGAAATTGTATCATGCCTTTGTTGATTGATTAAATTAAGGAGAGGTCTGCCCAGGTCTCTACTAATTGTTTTCTAGGAGAAGTGAGGGAGGAATATTTGTCATAAATGTATCCAAAAGTTGCCTTATTAGTCCTCTTGAGCCCTTTCCCTGACATTGTACCGTCCCTTCAGAATAAGGTTACATCACTGTGTATTTTGAATGTAGAGGTTGATAAGAACATTTGCTTTTTACTATAAAAAGACAATGTCATGAGTTAAATGATAAACGTACATGCGCGGAGATACTTCCTTCCCTCTGTTAGGGTTAATCTTTAAACAGTCTCTGTACATTCAGAGGGAAAAAAAGATACTGTAAAAGACCCCAGATTGCAAAAGCAGTGCCACTTCTTCTGAGAGCTATGGGGCAATCCTCTGATGTGTAATTGCTTTTACATCAGTCACAAGAGAGAGACAAGAATGCGCTTTCCTTGAACTTAACAGTTTGGGCAATTTTCTATAATCCAGTAAATACAAATTGTAGCTTGATTATTCATCTATGTCTGTCAAGCAAATTTTAATGGATGAATGAATGAGTCAAATCTATGCATGGAAATATACAAATGTGCAAAATATGGGTCTAATTACCAGGCTGCTGAATTTACACAAGGTCAGGTAAACAAGGCACCAGTGTAATGATTATTAATTGTTAATAATGCCTTTGGGAAAACATTCACATTTTCCTTCTGAATACCTAACAGTTTGCCTTTCTAGTCATTTTAAACTCTGAAAATTTTAGCTGGTCTAAAAAAACAAAAACATTTTTGCCCTACTTTTATCCTTTCCCTATAATTGCTTACTAATTCTTTTAGAATAACAGGTAAAATGCAATACATTTTTCAGGACTCTATTGAAAAATCACAGTTTAATATGATGGTGAGAGAATTAAGGGAGGTAACTCACAGCAGAATAAAATAGCTGCTATCTTTTGTCTCCATTGAAGGGAAGAGCATGCCCCCCCCCCCCCCCCCCAATCCTCCACCCTCTTTTCAAACCTAGTCGACATTCTAAAACACAAAACCAAGGTGGTAATAAAGAAAGGAAATCAAAGCAGGCTTTTTTCCCCTCTATTTACCATAGTAAGTCAACATTTGACTGTGCCTTGATATTCTATGAAATGAATGTTGGAAAAAGAATAATATCAATGAGTAGTTTCCCATCGAAATGCCCAAGGGCTGAAATAATTGAGGGAGTACTTGCTGAGGTTTTTCTTAGTTCACTAACTCTTGATCACTGTGCAGTTTTGTAGCTGTGCTATCATTAAGGGCTCCCCATGTCTGGAAGGACAACCCCCTCTCCCAGCTTTAATCCAAAAGTCATAAATTGTAGAACTAACATGTCGTCTGCGGGTCATCCAGGCGAAAGCACAGTATCCAGAGAAATCTATCTTGCTGCTACTGTGCTTTGAAAATCTTGTGAATATTTTGCATTAATGGTACTGCAGCAATTTCTTGCTGGGCTGTCTTCTCCTCTTCCACATTCAGAAGTTTTGTGGTTTTTTTTTTTTATCCATAAATAGTCTAGACATTCTTCTTTCTTTTCCATTCTTAGTTCCTGTCTCATACCTGTATAGTTACCTTCCTTTAGTCTATCCCCACCCCCACCCTGATTTTTTTTTTAATATTTATAAGTAACACTCATATGTCTCTTTTACTTTTGTTTTCCTGGAACTCTTCAATTTTTTAAATCATGGTTACCCTTTGTGGGTTATATTGAATATAAGCTAAATTGACAGGTAATTTCTCTCTAGAAAGAAGGTCTCTCCTTTTCTGTTTGATATACAACTTTCAAATGTAAACACTTTCTTCACACTTGTGAGTGCTATAGTAGTTTAACTAAATCTATACAGACTTACAGCAAAGCTCTTCATTCTGCCATTTAAGACATTCCCTAATCTACTTGCCCTCCCCACAGACTGTCCAATGTAACAACACTGAATCATCATTCCTCTAGCCAGACCTTGTTTGCTTGTGACTGCCAGGAGTGCCCTTGCTCACTTTCCAACTCTGAACTTTCCTCAGTCCTTAAGACCCAAAGTCATCTTACATCTAGGAACCTTTTTGTGGACATTGCAACCGTGGCAAGGGTTTTGTGGCTGGTGTTTGGTGTATGTGTTCTTTTTTTCTGTCCTCTGAATCCCTAAAGACCTTCTGAATGTGTAACTTTCTCCATACATTTCTTTAATACAGTCCCTTACATCAGTGTTTTTTAATTTGGCAAATAATTCTGCTTGGAAGGCTATATATTTCTCGGAGAGGAGAAAGGACAAAGGCTAATATTTTTTAGCTATCTCTCAAATACGTAGGCATTTTACATACATGATACCATTTAGCTCCTTGTAATCCTGTGAGGTAGGTGGTATTTTTCTCCTATTAAATAAAATGGATTAGAGAAAATGAATCATGTAGGAAGAAACTCAGCCAATGCTAGAAGGATAGTACACTTTAGAGCTGTGATTTATGTTTGGGTCTCTCCTATTCAGAGCTAAAGCCCATATACTCTTTTTCAAAAAGCCTCTTTCACATAAAAGAGTTAACAATTTACATCCTACTCTTATCAGGTTACTAGAAAGTTCAAAGAACAAAACAGGTGTTCAATAAGTGTCAAATTTATGATTGTGGAAATCTGAACCTCTCCAACTTCATTTCTTTTCCCCATCTGCTACAGCTAATGTAAATTAGCAATAAAGTAACCAAAGCCTTAGTAAGTGCCCTCTGTATCCTCCAAAAGTACTGGTGCTGGAGAAGCTGACCATTGTCCTCCAACCTAAATGCTGTGAACTTGAGACAAATTATTTTCTGTTTGTGTTTTTAAACTTTTCTCTTATTGATCCCAAGATTTCATTGGTATTGTTCAATGGCATTCTTTTCATTATTTGCATTTCCTTTTAAGAAAGTAAGTCTCATGGTGGCATTAATTGTGTTTCTGTCAAGGAACTATTAAAACTCCATAGATTTAAAATAATGCATATTCTAAAGTATGTATAGAAGATAAGGGATACTTCCCCTTTACCCTGATTATTTGCTCCAGGAATAGGTCTAGGTGCCATTAAAAAGACACTGTTTGCTGGGCGCTGGTGGCTCATGCCTGTATTCCTAGCTACTCAGGAGGCTGAGATCTGAGGATCGCAGTTCAAATCCAGCCCGAGCAGGAAAGTCCATGAAACTCTTATCTTCAATAAACCACCAGAAAACCGGAAGTGGTGCTGTGGCTCAAGTGGTAGAGCACTAGCCTTGAGCTGAAGAGCTGAGGGACAGCGCTCAGGCCCAGAGTTCAAGCCCCATGACCAACCAAAAAAAAAAAGCCACTGTTTTATTAACTTCAATTTAGGGCCCAGTGATGAGTTGTAATTCTATCCATAATAAAGGAAAAATTGGCATTTGACCTCATAGAAAATAGGGTACATTAGGTTGACTGTATTTTTTATTTAAGACTGAGTTTTTATGGCACATATTCTAAATAATTAATAATTATAAGGTTTGAGGAGGAAGATTGCCCAACTGAAAACTAAAAGACTTTCAATTTGTTGAGCACAGGTAATGTGACTGAGCTTTGGGATGACAAAAATATGGTCTATTGTAAGGATCTGAGGTTTCTTTTTATCAACTTCTGTGCATATTGATAAGTTCAGCCTATTTTGCAAACAGTTGCTAATGCCATAATGCATTTTCCCATATCTTCCATCTGAATTTTTTTACTGTTATTGATTGAAGATTCAATTGAGAAATGTGTTTAGAACCCTGCTTTCCGTGGTAATCACAGAAGTCAGTGGGAAGACAAGAAAATTGTATTGAAAGAAATTGTGTGCATGTGTGTTTTGTGTTTCAGCATAGATTATCTCTGCCAAAATAATAGCTGTCATTTTATTCTTGTTATATTAGTGGCCTGTAGCTTGCCATTGCTCCTTTCGCCTTAGTTTTGCTTCTGACCACTGGCTATTACCATCAGTAAGATGGTAAGACCTTTTTAATTAAATGCCCACATTTGAATGATTCTTGTTGGAATATCATTGGAATTTGATCTATTTCAAATTAGAGAGCCCTTAGTTGTGACTTCTCACCCTGACATAACAGCCCTTTAACATTCAGAGACTTTGAAACTTCACTTCTGTTTAGAATTTCATATCATGCCCATCCTGGGGGGAAAAGATGGAAAATGTATACGCTGAGCCTATAGGACTTCCTGCAGTGCTTATTAATCCTTTATGGATCATTTGAAATGTTTCTAGTTTATTTAAGCTTTGCTGCCTGTATCAGATTGTTCCTACGAAAAAAGAAAAAGTGATCATGCTTTGAATTTTTAAAAATGATCTCACTTTCAAGCAAAAGCACTTTTATGCTCCATTAAAGTTGAATTTGCCAAACTCTTACATCGCATTAACACAAGCTTTACTGGATAGATAAACGTGTTGTTCAAAGACTGACTTGAACTTTACCAAACTGCATATTAAGATTTTTATCTTTATACTTCTTATTTCTTAAATTATTTTAAAATAGACTAGTAAAGGAGGCTAGATTTGCCCAAATGTACTACTTTAATGACAAAATAATTAATATAGATTGTAGGCTAATTATTTGAATATGAAGCTAAAACAAAAATGTTTTGAGCAGTTAAAGTTTATAGTTTTCATAGTTTTATATAGTATCAATATCTCGGTGAACCTTTATTTCTTAAAAATCTGTGCAGATTTTTTCATCATTTGGACAGATAAAATTTTCTACCCGTTTGTTGTATACCTTTGCAATTTCAGTGTTTTCTTGAAATTTTAAGATTAGCTAATAAAATATCTCATTTTCCTTCTTTCCAATTTATTGTGTATTTTAACATGTGCAGGATACTTTCCTGTTTTCTATGAAATACGATATTTCACTTTTTTTCATGAACTATTGAATATGTCGTTTGTTGATCTACAGTTATTTAGAAAGTTCTAGTCTCATTTGTACTGTGCTCGCTGGCTCCCGATACAAGTCTAAGGACTTGGTCTTTCCTTTTGTGTATCTCCTTGGCCTTGAGGTCTAATTTAATGTGTTTGTTCTTCAGAAAGAATGTAAGCTAGTTTTCTACTTGAAATGTCTTTCTGTATTTTTTAAATACATGAAACCTTTACAAAGTATGTTCTATTTTATCAAAAAAAACACACACACATGCTTTTTTTAAAGCAATAATTTACATCAACATTTATATTCAACTTGGAAAATGTTTTAATGTTAATGAAAATATAATTTAATATCAAGCTAGTCTTTTTCAGCTCTTTGAGATTCTACTTTTTTGCTGTTGAGTCACTGGGGTTCTTATTAACAAGGAAAATGCATTTTCAAGAAATTACTTTTTTAAAGGCAAACAGTAAATTATACACACAGAGGGAAAGGAGAACCTTTTATCTGCCTTGTGGAGGGAAAAAATCCAAAGAGTTACATGAAATACTTAGCAAGTTATTTTAATGTTACAGCTTTCCATTTCTAGAGATCGATGGTACCTTGTTAGTAAGAAACTGTTTTAACTTTGACTTCTAATGTAAAAATCTGCACTGAATTCATTTTTCACTAATTCACTTTCTTCTTGTCTCCTAGTGTTCCCATGACCTTTCAGAAATGTGTAGTTCATATTTTGTGCTGTACAAAAGCTACCCCTTAGGTTGCATTGAATAACGTGAAGTTGAATTATGAACATAATGGCTGTTCTCTGTGGCATTTCCAGTTGAAGCTTACTTTTAGTTCGCTAAATTCATAAGTGAAGTGTTTTTAATGTTGTCCATGTTAGGGAAAAGGTTAAATAATGCTGGCCTTCTCTTCATGGGCAAATGAGAAGAGTTGTTTTGGTTGTTTAGTGGAAGGCTGTGTTCTTGTATTTTCATTCCTCAGTCAGCATAGAGGATGTGCTAGATTGTTTTGGAGCTCTCGGACAGGGCTTACAACAAAAATGTTCCATAAATGACTCAGATAGTGAGAGTATTCTTGTTATCCTTATATAATAAAACTAAAAATCATTCCAGGGCACGAAATTTGAGAAATGGCATTACTTCCCAAAGTCATGTAGTTCAAGAAGCTCTGAGAAGAAGCAGGGGAGTAACTATCTTTGCATTTTCTGAAGACTTATTTTGTTTCCAGTAGGAAGCCTAAGTTACCCACAAGAAAGTAGGTGATGGGACTTTTCTTAGCTTTGAGCACCATCTTTTCTTAAATACAATTTCACTTAGGATTTGCCTTTCATTAACCAGTACATTCTGTCTTTCTGTCTGTCTGTCTTCAGCATTTAATCACTAACAGGTTATCTGCTGTAAAGGGACTGATTTCCATTTCTCAAGTCCTATGGATTATATCACAATTCCCAAGTTACCTATCACTAGACAGTGGGTCCACAGCAATGTGATGAAAATTTGAAACATCCTTGAAGGAAAACTCACAAGTATTACACTGTGTTTTGTAAAGAAAGAAGACATGAATTTGTGTACATGGGAATTACACTTTTCACAAAAGCCTTTTCAGGAAGTTTAAGTAAGACATTGGTCTTATATGACGTGAGTAGTCATCCCCTAAAGAGTAAGGAAAGATATTAGCTACATAGTACCCACTGGAAAACTCAAGCATTTGCCTAAGGTGCGCATGATTATAAAGTGAGAGAAGAATTTGAAATTGAATGCTCCTGCCTTTACATTGTGCCACAGGGCTGCATTATCTGCCTCCTATAGATTGGTGGTGAAGGAAGACACAAGAAGTGCTTTGGGGCTCTCAGACAGCCTAGCCTAAAGGAAGCTCGGGTATATGCTCATCTGAATTATTCTTGATGTCAGAATACTTAATTCCATCCGTTAAAAATTAAAAGAATAAAAATAAGCTAAATGATATGATCCCAACTTGGAATCTGAGAGACTGGCCTGAGGTTGCCCTTCTTTCCCCTGAGTCTCCTTTTCTCCATCCTAAAACATTTTTGTCCTGTTTTATATTAGTCCTTTAGACCTTTTCTTCTATCCAAAGTCAAGTTCATCCTCATGCACTCTAGGTTCCCAGACCAAAAGAGCCATTCCCTAAGTGATGTAGATTCAGCATGCAGTTTGCTTTTAGCACTCACTTGAAGAAAGTGGTTCATATAAGTATATCAGAACTGTAGCCTTCTTGGAGGGTTTTCAGTATTATTTTGATAATGGTATTTGGTGTTTTGTATCTAGTACAGGCAGACAAGATATGAGCTGGACCAACCATAAGACAAATCCTTTCTGCTTAAGGATCTGCAAAATATGATTGTCAGTGTTTTAGTATTTAAGCGTAGTTTAGGGTTTAGTGTTTACTTTAGTAAACTTTAGTGTTTTAGTGTAGCAGTACAGTGGAGATTCTTCATCTTTTCATACTGATATGTTAAACGCCTCAGGTATTTGACCACGATGAGGTACAGGACTTTTGCCTGTTCAGTAACTATGCCAGGCTTTTGTCCAGTTAACATAGAATCTCAGTCATTTTTGCATCACCAAAGAATTATTAAATTCTGTCTTGTTACAAGTGTCTTTCCTTCCTTGATGATGGTTTGAAGTCCAGCATGTGGAAATGTAAATCTCTCTGCTGGCTTCTAATATACAAAGCCTTCTGAGAGTGTTCCCAGGGAAGAGAAGTTGATTAGGTAGAGACTTCTCTGTTCTTAGTCAATTAATGGCCTACTTCAGCCCCATTTTCTGCTTTCTTGAAGGAACACTCAGAGGCAGCACTTATACAGCAAAGTCAAATCCTTTGGTTATATTAATTTATAAATCATTAGATGAGGAGCTAAAGAGAATCTTTCTCCAACAGCATTTCTTAAGCTCTGGAGTCAAGTTGGAAGTAGCAACAGTGGACTAGAAAATGGACAGGCATGCCTAAATCAGCTGTAAGGAAGGTGCACTAGACTTGCCGTAGGGGAGTGAGACATGGAAGTAGAGACAAGGACTAGTTAAGATCCAGGGCAAGGCCAAGAGAGCTGGGGAACAGAAGCTAAAGAGTTTTTCTTTGAACCTGTTTCAGATTATAATGAATAGAAACATCTCGTAAGATGTAAGATTTTCTTCAGGATCCCTTCCATGTGTTTTGTTTTGTTTTACAATTTAGAAATTGTAGGCCGTGGGTATATTTATTAAAAGTCCTTTGTAATCAAAGTGTTCAGAAGGGTATAGGGTATTTGGGGCCTTAAGAATGGCAGTACATGGGCACAATTGCAGGATGTAGAAACTGATTTTACACACACACACACACCCCTTTCGTTATATATCTTTTATCTGTTATTCTAGCATTTACACACACACACACACACACACACACACACACACACACACACACACACACACACACACACACACACACACACACACACACACACACACACACCCCTTTCGTTATATATCTTTTATCTGTTATTCTAGCATTTTCCCTTAGCCTGGTTTCTGTGTGTTTCACAGTTTGATAGGGTTGTGAGTAGGATAAATCATAAGAGTAGCTATGCTGTGGAGGTCTTGCTAAAACAGATTGTTGGGTGCCACTCCCAGAATGTCTGATTCTAGGTCTAGGGTGAGACTGCAGAAAAGGTATCGCTAGCAAGTTTATAGATGGTACTGCTGCTGCTGATTCATTAGCTACATGTTAAGAAACACGGCTTTGGACACTTACTGCTGTGCCAAGAATAGTAAAATGAGAACGAAAATAAGACATTCTCACAATAATGGTGAAGTGATAAGATTTAGTTGAGAGGAAATACTTTCAGTGATAGGAACATTGTATATTTTGTAACTTCAGTTATACATTGTGTGGTTTCATGGGGAACTTAATACTCATTTCAAAAACTATATTGCATTGGGTGTGGTAGCACATGCCTATCATCCCAGAGCACTCAGGAGGCTGAGTTAGGAAGATCAAGAACTCCAGGTCAGCCTGGGTTGCATAGTGAGACTCTCTTAACAAAGCAGTGAAAAACTTGTATTGTGAAATTAGAGAAATCTTTTATTTCATCACCCTTTTTTATGAAAAAAGAGACTAAATACCTACAAACTGAGATCAGTCCAAGTTCATGTTTTTTAAGCAGATTTAAGAGGAATAATTAAACAATAACATTTAATTTAAGTAAGACCTATGGTAGAGAAGAGATTTTTTAAGAGAACTTATTCCCCAAATAAGAATGGAGCTATTTTAGTAGTCAGCCATTTAATATCCTTAAACTAAATTCAGTACCAAAGTACATTTTAGTCACTCTTAGACAAAATTTCTCTCTACAGAATCTGTAATGATTTAAATAAAATTACCTTTCATCATTTAGAGATTTCTGGGTGGCTAATTCTTTAGTCCACAATTGAAGATTCATGGGAAATCCATTGGCAGTCCATTAAAAAAGGCGATTAATGCCAAATTGTGAAAGTATTCGCCATTGTAATTAGATAAGAAAAAGAAATACATAGAAGCTGGATAAAAACTAATAACTAATAGTTACAGATTGTTGTAATCTTGGAAAGCCCAATGAAATCATTTGCAGATTTAATAAGTGTCCTAAGGTTAGTAGTTATTGGCGTTAATATCTGGTGTCATGGAACTCACCTGTAATCCCAGCACTCATGAGGCTAAGACAAGAAAGTCAAAAGTTTAAGGCATCTGGGTTATCATAATAAGAACCTGTCTCTACAAAAGTTAATGCTAAGTCAAGTAGTTTTAGGTTATGGAAATAATAACCAGTTGGGAAATACAATGAATGAGCTAAATGCCACTTACAGTCACAACTAAAAAAATTAAATGTCTGGGGATAAACTTAAGAAAAGTCTGGAAAACATTATATAACTTTAAAATGCTATTGAAAAAAGTGTATTTTTCTTGGATAGTCAAGATTGGTTGGTGTTTTAGGATTTTCAGTTTTCTGTGTTTATCCATAGATTTAAAACCTCTTCAGTTAAAAAAAAAATCTTAGGAAAATTCTGACCAAAGAAATCCAAAAAGCAATCAATGAGTCCTACTAGGTTTTTACAGTTAGAAACAAAGGGTGGTTGATATATTTTGGTGCATGTGTATTTGGTGATTTTTATGAAGCTAGTACAGAAAAGTCCAGAAATGGATCCAAAATTGCATCTAACATTATATAAATGGATGGTTTATGTCAGTTAAGTAATAGTTATCTGGAAAAAGCATAGTGGAAGTTCTTTCTTGGTCCCCAAGTTGTAACAAATTCCAAATGTGTCAAAAGCTTATCTAGAAAAAAATAAGAATAATAGATACTAGTTTTGAAGTTGGGGAAGTCTACTTTTAAAGAATACACTTTTTTTTAGAGAAGTGCTTCAGATTCACAGCAGAGATTTCCCGTAGACTCCCTGCCCAGTACAAAAAGCCTGTCCCACCAGCACAGTAGTTTATTACAATTACCAAGCTATATTGACACATCATTATCACTCAGAGTCTATAGTTTACCTTAGGGTTCTATTCTATAACATTGTACAAATGTATAACATGTAACAGCCATTATAGTATCACACAAAATAGATTCATCCCTCCCCCCCCCCCCCCCCAAAAAAAAAAAAAAGTCCTCTGTGTTCCACATGCATACATACTTTGGAACAAAACATATTCAGAATCCAAAAAGGAAAACTACATATAAGTAGTTTTTTTCATGGCACATACATATACATACATGCTCTAAAGTCAAAAAAGAAATGAACTGGTGAAAGTGTTCGCAACCCATGTGACAAAGGCTAATTTCCTTCACATAATAAAGAATTTTTGCAACTCAAGGAAGGAAAAAATCAACAAACTAGTAGAAAATAAATTAGTAAAGGACAGTAACAGACATTTCTTAGAGAAAGTTAAAAATGGCTTGTATCGTAGGTGAAGATATTCAAGCTCACTCTTAATTTCAGGAGTCTATATTGGTTACTATATGACTACAGATATTATCCAAGGTACTATTTACAAGGATAGTCCTTGCAACATTAGTGAAAATAGTAAGAATCTAAAAACCTACTTATTGATCAGAAGAAGATTCATTAAGTTATTGTCGTCATATAACATGTAACAGAATTTTATTTTATTTTATTTTTGAGTCCGGTCGTGGGGCCTGAACCCTGGGCCTGGGCACTGTCCCTCAACTCTTCAGCTCAAGGCTAGCGCTCTACCACTTGAGCCACAGCCCACTTTCGGCTTTTTTTTCTTTTTGCTTATGTGGTGCTGAGAAATCGAACCCAGGGCCTCAGGCATGCAAGGCAAACATTCTACCACTGAGCTACCTTCCCAGCCCATATAACAGAATTTTTCGCAGCCATTAAAAGGAATTTTGCAGATCTGTATGTACTCAGGTTGTAATCTCTACTTTTAAACGAAAAAGTAGTATTTAGAACAGTGTATACAGGACTTCCATCTGTATTTTTTAAGAGAGTTATATATTTTAAACCTATAAATTAGAATTCACCTAATCTTTCCAAACACATAAATACATTAATAGGTAATATTCTCTGTTTTGAACTAAGTCTAAAATTAGCTGCTTATTTCACACTTAAAATATATCTCAGTTTGGACGATCCACATTCCAGGTGCCCAAGAACCACATACAGCTCTCTTGAGCAGCATAGGTGAACAATGTAAAGAACACTGGGCTAAAAGTTCAGCCCTCATGCCATGGGTAAGGTTCTTTGTTGGTTTGCTTAAAGAAACGATACTAAGCTACATACATAATATAAACCATTTAAGAACAGATTGCTTCCCGTAATAGACTCAAGTCAGATTTGAGGCTTTGATCATTCTAATGCTACATGGAGAATGTGGGAGAACTAAAAGAGTGAACCACATACACAGTATTTAGAAAAAAGTAAATAATGAAGGAGAAAAATTTAAGATATATAAGAATAATTATCACATTCAGTGTTAAGATGATAGCTAGTGGAGAGAATGGAAATAATATAGAGCAGTGAGTCTGAACCTTGGCCACATCAGAATCATTTGAGGAACTTTTTTTAAACCCGAGGGTCCATTCTGTATCCCACTGGTAGTTCTTTAAGCGAGGTCCCCAGATCTGCAGCAGCTGTATCAACAAATTCTCATGACCTGAATCACGAGCTCTGGGTGGTGATCAGTCCTCTGTTGATGTTCTTTTGGTGATCCCTATGTGTAGTCAGAGTTGAGAATTCAATAATAAAAGGATTTGGGGCAGGGATAGTAGATGAGTTTTGTATGGAATACCAGCTTCCATCCTGTAGAAGCCATGGGGAAGAAGTTGAAAACAGGATGCAGTATACCTGCTAGGTGTTTGTTATTCCTGATTGAGGAAATTTGAGTGATTTATTAATACTACAGAAGATTAGATGTTGCAATTAGTTGTAATAAGCCTCACTAAACAAACGGAAGTTAAGAATTGGCAAAAAGAGCTGGGCACTGGTGGCTCACACCTGTAATCTTAGCTACTCAGGAGGCTGAGGTCTGAGGATCACAGTTTGAAGGTAGGTGGAAAGAAAAGTCAGTGAGACTTTTATCTCCAATTAACCACTGGGGGTTGAGGTGAGGAGCTGGAAGTGGAGCTGTGGCTCAAGTGATAGAGCAATAAAGAAAGCTCAGAGACAGTGGCCAAGACGTGAGTTCAAACCCCAGGACCAACACAAAAAAAAAGGCAAAAAAGAAAGGAAAAAAAAGTAGGAGAAATAATAACTCCTCAAGAACAGAAGCCAATAAAGGTTGGAAAGGGGAACAAATATAGTGGGTAAAATGTTATAAGTTAAGACATTCTGGATGGATTATAAAATGCTTTATTTATATATATAAGGATTTCAAGTGTCATGGGGTTTTAAGCCCACTTTATGATCTGATATCAAATCTATTTGATGAAAAAGTAATAAGGTCTTGTTCACTCCTTTACCATTTGCCATTAAAGGTGCATTTCCTCTTAACATTTAGACTTTTGATAAGAATGCACTTGATACAGATACAGTAAATTTAGAAAGAACCAAGCCAGAAAATGTTTCTTTTCAAAGTGTGAACAGGTTGTCACTGACTGAGAAGGAGTTAATGTGTCACATCCTTTTGATTTCTACTCCTCACATGAAATCACAGTATTCATAATTCCGGAGGCAATTCCTGAAGAATTGTTACATTGTGATTTCTTTAAGCTGAATCTTAGAGGTGTGTGTGGGAATTTTCAGTCGCGGGAGGCGGGGGGGGGGCACGGGGAGAAAAAAAGAAGGGACCCATTATAGTATCAGGTTGATTTGATTTTTTTCAAAAGTTAAAGGAAATATGCAGATCATTTCAGAGACTCATTTAGCTTTTCCTCGATAAGAGGCAGATGAAGGAAAGCAGGCTGGGCTGTTTTCAGAATGCGTCTGCTGCAGCTGCTTATCTCTGAAGATCTCGGCAGTCCAACTTCTGCAAAACCTTTCTCTGTGTATTTTTTCTTTTGCTCATCCCCGAAATACTACATTTTGCATGTGAATGTCACTTTTGATCATTTCTAAAAAGCTGGGCATTGTAGCAGAATTTATGCCTTTCAGAAGGAACTACTGCTTTACTGACAAATATAGAACCTACCCTGCATATCTGAGTTAAAAGATTCTAGTGTAACTTTTCCAGTCATATTTATTACTGAAAAGATTATAATGCTATTTGTATGTCTGCTTATCTACTAAAACCATAATTTTGATTTTTGCATTAATTTCTGAGTAGTCAGTTTATATATTTTAGATTGTTTTGTGAATTGGGATCTCTCTGAGTACAAAGTGATTTCCAGCATATTGATGATAATGTTGAACATCTTCCTCAAATCGCAAACACATTCATTTCAACAGCTTTTTGGTCAGTACCACAGTTAATCATTTGTTTACAAGAAAAATAGATGTTTTTATTATTCTCATCATTTTCTCATTCATGTTCTGGCATTTAAATTATGAAACTTAGTCTCAGAGTGTAGACTTACCTTGCGTTGCCAAGAGGACAGGAATGGCTTTTCTGCAAAGCTAAATAGTTTTTAGTTTATTGTCTGCTAGGAAACAACAGCTTGCTGATACCAGGGAAATGCCGTCTCATCATTGGGCCTGGGGTGTCCAAAAGAGGCAGAAAAAAATGACTGTAGCTCCCTGGCACTCTCCTCCTTTCTCTGGTTTTCATTGCCGTGAAGAGCAAGAGAACAATATTCTGCAATTAAGGATTCCATTAAGTTGAAGAAAAGAGCAAATGGGGGATGTTTGTTCTCCAAGCTGAAAAAATTTGTCTGGGGTGGGGAGGGATAGTGTTAGTGGTATAGAGAGAGGCGGGTGGAGAGACGAAGTCAGGGCTGTTTGTTGAATATACTGTTAAGGACTGTTACCATCCTAATTAATCAAGTTAGAAATTACAGCTGTAGTCGGTTTCCCCCCAATTCTTGTTATCAATTTTCTTCTCTTTTGAGACAAAGCAAATATAAATTTTGTGTTCATTTGTCATTCGTTCTTTGACTTCAGCATCTCTGAAAATAACAATGTAGCACAAAAGCCCAGTATTTACCTAGTTGTAATGTGGGTTGCCATGGTGTTTTGCAAATTATTGCAATTATGTTCACCATGCGAGTCGCCCTTGGTAACTGGCGAAAAAACTGATAATCCTGTTTTGAACAAAAGGTCAAATTGCTGAATAGAAAGTCTTGATTAACTAAAAGATGTACAAAGTGGAATTATTTCCTACCATTCAGAAATAGTTCTTGATCGGGTTTGGGGGAGGGGGTGAGTAAGTACATCTGATTACTGAAGTACAAAGCATTGAAAGGATGTTGTCTTGAGCCTTTCATGTAGTCTTAATGGTGGCTTTTTTGTCAAATTTACCCATTTGCGGCATTGAAAGAGGCAGCTGCATTTAAGCTGGAGAGACGGTGCTTTTTCAAGAGTTCAGTACATGGAAAGTTCTCAGCAGTATCTGCAGTTTACTAGTAGCCCCTGGTCTATTAAAACTGATGTGCCGCATTTGAGCCCATTGCTCTCAGTACTTGTGAACCCCTCTGGCTGATGATCTAATAAAGTGCTCTTACTGGACAATCTCTGATCAGCTACTTAAAAAGGAGGCTGGGGGGGAGGGAGCAAGAGGGAGAAGCCTCACAGGCAGTCAGACTTGGCGCAGGCCAGAAGAGAAGAGTGGCAAAACTCCAAGGGTTGTCACAGTGTTGAGCTGTGATCTGTACTGAGGCATTTGCCATCAGGTTGGAGTTGGTGTGCCCCCAAACCCCCCAAGCTGCGATCTCATTATTTTTCTGGGGATTTCAAGTTGGATACGAGAAGATTGAGAGTCTTTTTGAAATACTAAAATTCTTGCATGTGTTTCTTAAATGGGGGGGCATCCAGAAAACATAATGCTATGTTTATGTAGAACCTAAAGTTTGCCATGTTACAGCCAAAGATCAGATGGACTTCATGTCTTCTGAATCTAGCAGAGCATCTCTGGGGGAATGGATTTCTTTTTTGTAATGACCACCTGAAAAATCAATTCTCAGAACTTTTGAGAGTGTGTGAAAGTGGCATGAAAGCAAAGCAAACCTTAACAAGTTTGTGGGTTGACATTCTGCATCACCTAG
This sequence comes from Dipodomys spectabilis, assembly GCF_019054845.1. Classification (NCBI taxonomy): domain Eukaryota; kingdom Metazoa; phylum Chordata; class Mammalia; order Rodentia; family Heteromyidae; genus Dipodomys; species Dipodomys spectabilis. Next base: position 1,087,683 of record NW_024871203.1, on the reverse strand, counting down.
CAACCCCCTGGCCCAGCCAGATCTCTTGTCTACCCTTAGTTCTGTTTACAGACTATTCAAACGGCCCTTCGAAACCATGAAAGATATTCAGTTTCATTAGTACCATTCTCAAGGAGAAAATAATTAAAGTTAAATGAACAAACATTGCCTAGTGATGGTTTGAACTCCATTCTGATTTTAAGATGCCCTTTGAGGCAACTGAATAGATAATTCCGCTCTCACATTTGTTGTTTGGTCCCCAAAGGCATATCACATTAATCCATCCCAGCAAATACTAGTCTGCCAATTAACAAAATAGAATAAAATAAAAATTACTTTTAGCTGGACCTAAGGAAAGAAAAGGACTTCTGATAAGGAAGGAGGCATACTCTTCCTCAATTGTTTTTTTTTTTAATTTGATTCTTACCTACGATGTTTGAGTTGATCTATGTGGATGTTGAATGAAGGCTTGGGGGAAAGCATGGGGAATGTGGCTCAAGCAGTAAGTAGAGTGCTCGCCTTGAGCTGAAGAGTGCACTGACAGCGCCCAAGCCAGAGTTCAAACCCCACGACTGACCCAAAAAAAAAAAAAAGGCACCTCTTTTAAAAACTGACTTACTACCTTCATAGACTCACCATCATAAAGAAAAATAGTCAGGTCATATTCCAAAAAGTTTGTGTTTTAGTAAGTGGCTTAATTTAATAAATGAGGCTAATACATGCCCTGCCACTTTCTGCTTAACAATTGCTTATGTGATTAAATTGACCTATTTTTGAAATTTTAGCTTTAGCAGGAAAATGTTTTAAAGAACAGTTTTTATTTGACCCTTTTTTTTCCCCCTAGGTATATTCCTTGAAAATTCATCTTGGCTCCAACCAAACATGTAGAGCTCAGAATATTTTTCAAATATGTTAGTGATAAAAATTCTTGGGGGAGATGGTCTCTTCATTAATAAGTTTTCTGATTTTTAAAACAATATATACTTGTTACAGAAGTCCTTTTCTTTCCTTAGGTCCAGCTAAACCAAAGAAAAATTAGAAATACAGACATAGCAAAAGAAACCCTAATTAAACCATTCCTTCCAATCTTTTTTCTGCGCAAAATGGATAAAACTGAGCCTTGGGCTTACTTTTGAAGTTTATTATCAGATGAGTATATACAGTTTAATAGTATAATAGACATTTGTTTTAAGAGTGAAGACTTAAGAGGCAGGAGCAATGATGGAAGTAATGAACTTTTTTTCTCAGAGGTTTTCTCACTAAAATCTTAATACAAGCACCAGAGTAGCCATTTTACCATTTCATTCCATTTGATTCTTTCCTACTTTTCCTTGTTGAAATGACTGTGCCTTCACTGACACATCCATTTAGAACCATTCATGTTGGAAAGTCGGACATTCGTCGCAGTTGGAATATTACATCCCCAAGTCACTTGTAGCTTCCCATGCGGGCTGGAAGGGGGAAGACTCTTATGAAAGGATTTGTAATACAATAGAGATGAGTGGAATGTGGAGAGGAAAATGCTTTCAGTTTCTTATATAAAGTGAAAGCAGGGTGGCTATGAAATCTTGTATTCTTATTATTTGTATTTTGTTAGATCTCTAACATCCACAGTACATGGCTGGGTTGCATGAGCTCTTTGTGCTTTGTTGACAGTTGACAGACAAAGCAAAATTATTCCTGAAGCAAGGTACTGTGTACTTAGTTGTGACCTATTATAGCCTAAGAATGTAGCTTGCTTTTGAGTGGGATGAATAAGGAGAGTATTTTATAGAATAGGCTTGAATATACTAAGAGAGGTTTTTAACTGCCCATACAGAAAGATATGTGTCCTCCATTGAACTTTATGCCCCCCAAATGTAATTTTCCATATAAAGTCATTTTAAGTATATTTTCCCCAGTTGCTTGCATGGAGACAATTTTAACTGTTCTAGTATTGTCCTACGGTGGTAAAATACAATTGCTGGTAATTGTGGCTTTCTGTGCTCACAGTATAGCAGAAGATGGCTTGCATGGGGCTCAGGTACATCTTCTGATGCTCAAGTTCTGATTGCAAATTAAAATAGAAAGACTGTGGTATTGGATTTGATGTGTGGCAAAGCAGACCAAGTTGCTAATTTATCATATAATATACAATTGTTGAGGTTGGAATTTCTCCACTTGTAGTGCTGTTCTGTGTGTTTAAATGAGGGCCGCTGTTTGCATCTAACCTATCATAACAGTTTGGGAGTGCTCCATTATCCTTTCAGCAACCTGATGGCAGAGTCTGGTCCTTGCACAAATGATAAGATCAATAAGTTTCAAATAACTTGGATGAAATGACATATGACAGTTCATTTAAAGAGATGTCTAACTTTAAAAAAAATCAATTATAGTAATATTTAAAATTCTTACATGGACCGACAAGGCACTTTCCACTTCTGTTTTGTTTGATAATTTTGTTTGAAATATTTTTGTATTAACTTTCATGAATTGTTCATTTATATATATATATATATATATATATATATATATATTTTTTTTTTTGCTGATTTGCTTTTTCATCTCCTAGCCTGGCACCTCTCTGAGACTTAATATTATCACTCCTTGACATGCCAGCATGCTACAGTGTAGAAGATTTTAACTTTAAAAGCAAAATTATGTTCCTGTTAAAACTTCCCCTGGAGATCATAGGGAAATTTTCTCCCAGTTTTGGGTACAAATGTGGGTCAGAAAGCAATTTGTTTTTTTGATATTTCTGGAAATCCCAAATCACAACATGTCATTCTTCAAAAGCAGCTGTGGGCCCATACTGCGCACTATCTATAAGAAGACCCATTTTTTTGTTTTTTGTTTTTTTTTATACTGGGGATAATTCTGTGACAGAAAAATGTGCCTGCAAGGGAACCCCAGAACATTTATAAATGCTTTGGGGTGAAAAGAGAGTCTGATGTTCTTTGAGTACATATGGTTTAGAGAGAAAGATGGTTAATGGGCGTTAACCAGAAAAACTAATAATAATTTAACGAATTCTGAATGAACAGTTGTGCTGGCAGACCTCACCCTGTGACCCTGTGACTCTGTTCCTTGCTCCTGGAAACCCAGTATGACTTAGACCAAATCATATATCTCAGCAGAACTATGTCATCTCTTGAAAAATCTCTGGATCTTAAAGCAAAGATGATCACCATCTATTGAGTATAATTTTATCTAAAAATTTTTGGTGTTAATTGAGCTGCAGATGAAAGACCAGTGGGCCAAAATGGTGATAAATTGGGAATTGGAGAAGGAGTGCCACATAGTTGACTAAAAAGAAGTGTAGGAAACTACTGTGAGTTGAGCGCTTGTGGCTTACCTTGGTAATCCTAGATACTCAGGAGGCTGAGATCTGAGGATCATCGTTTGAAGCCAGCCAGGGCCATGCAGACAAATCTGAGAAACTCTCATCTCTGATTAACCAGCAAAACACTGGAACTCTAGGCATGGGTCAAGTGGTAGTACACCAGCTGTGAGTGAAAAAGCCAAGCCAGAGTGTGGGATCTTCAGTTCACGCTCTAGTACTGACACACAAAAAGAGGTTACTTTAATTTTTTTGTCTTCTGTGAATTTTAGACTAATCCTCGCTAATTTTCATGAACTCGATGTTTGTACTTTTATTGTTTTTATTTATGTACTACTTCTTTTAAAAAATACTTTGAGGGCCTCCTGTGTACCACATTTCCAGATCTGGTTGATGTCTGCATGCATGCCTCTTTCTAAAAATACAAATGTACACAAATGAGTAACAGTTTGTGTTTAAGGTGCAGCTACCAGGCACGCCTCAGTTACCAGTGGAAATCGATCCCTTTTTAGCATGTGCAGACAGAAACCATTTTAGTTGAGGCCACAGAAATATAATTTAGCAATCAAAACCAATCAGTATTTGACACAGCTTCATACACAATGATTTTAAGGAATTAGTGGTGCTGAGATTAAAGCAACAGGTGATGAAGCTTTGCATGTTTTGGTAAATGTTTATTCTGCTGCTATTGGACAAGCTTGCTTCACCTCTTTTGAACCATCTCTTTATAAACATGGTTAACCCGGGCAACTGAAAATGCCATGGCCTTATTATTATTGGTTATAACAATTTACCTGTGGGCATTACATAGTAAAAGAAAATATTTGGTCTGCAGGCATCCTTATAGTTGGTCTAAATGTTTTTCTTAAAACCCACAACTTTTAATATAGGTTAGGCTTCTAAGAAGTTAATCTTTAAATTTCTTCTCCCATTGACTTGTCAACACACCTTTGGGCTTCTCACAGTTTTCCTAAAAGAGAATTATAAATTAAGTTTAGTTTTGTCATGGTAATTATCAATTTATATGTAATTTATATCAATTTATATGTAAGCATTTTCATTTTTCCAGTTCTTATTACACCTTCAAGAGGCAAAATTCATTATGAAATCTTGTAATGTAAGATTTTTCCCATCATGGAATACTTCTCAGACCTGGCAAATGAACGTTTGTTGGAAGTTAAGAGTTAGCATAGTTGGTTAACATTTGTTGGGAAGAGAAGGGTGTTAGCTGTGTACTAGACTGAATTGAGTTGAAGAAAAGCATTGAATTGCATATCATTTGGGCCTATTTCCCTCCATAGAAGAGGTTTGTTTAAAATTCATCATGACCAAAAGCTTAATAAAGCAAGAGGCATAGTTACAGGCTTCTGATATTTTTTTTTCAGCCCCAGTTCCCTTCACACAGTTATCAGCATGTTTAATTTCCATGCATAATAGCACTAGTTATTGTTGTCATTTGTAAAGGGAGATTAACAGATAGTAAGTACAAACAAACCCAAATAAGCTCTGAATAGAAAGGTGACAAAGAAAAAAAAGACCTCTTTAATGTTAATTATAACTGGTAGGAAGTCTAGACAAATCATATTATCTCTTTTCTATATGATTTGCAAGGACAATTAGTAACTGGCAGAGATAGAGTTGGATGTTTGCTTTTAAAAACAGGTGAAATGACAACTTAGCATCTCCCTGGTTGTTAACTCCCCTGGTGAGTCATGAAGATATGATACATGGGTGGAATCGAGTTTCAAAAACAAAACTTAAAAGCAGTTTAGCTTTTTGAGCACTGTATTTTTAATTAAAACAATTTAACTTCAATGAATGGGCTAAGCTTGGAAGTTCACAACTGTAGTCCCAGCATTCAGGAGTTAGAGGCAGGGAGAATCTCAAGTTTGAGGACAACATGGCCTACATTGTGAGAACTCATCTCAAATTAATAAATAAATAATAAATTAACAATACTTTGATAAGTTTGACCTGTCTGGTTGCTTTTTTTTTTCTTTAAAATTACAAGTGTCTTTAAAATTAAAAGTATTACAAGTTTCAAAAGGGCCCGCTGATATTCTCAACCTGAAAATAAAATAGTTTATCCTCTTAAGTATAGATAGAATTGGAACTTCCTGTGAATGTTATTTTATATTGATGCATTTTATCTTCTTTAAAAATACCACCTTTAAATCAAAAAGTCCTACAGTGTGCTTTTGCTTTATGTGCAAGTCTTACAGAGCTAGAAGAACTGATTTGTGATGCTTTCTCTTGAATTTGCTTGAAGCTACTTCCAGGAGGAATGTATTCTGATCAAACAGCACAGCAGTGGCTGAGGGTATCTGAGACTCAGCTTTGAGACATCACCATATGGAATTGCTACTATGTGGCAACTTTGTACCTAACTTAAGAAGCAATATACTCCTCTCACCAAGAGAAGAAAGCCAGGCTACCTAGACTATAACCAGGGACGGGGATGGTTCTAGTTATTGGCTTTTTCTTCCCCTTATCATTATAGTTCTTTCTGACCTCCATTCTTAGGCAGATGTTGCTGTGTCTGCCAACGTTGTCTTTCTTCCCTTCTCCTTCTACCAAATATCTGTTGACTTATTCTTTGTATTCCAAAGTTATCATCTGTCAAAATGTTCCAAAGCTTAGAGATCGTCAGTTCTTTCTTGCGGTCTTGCAGATAGGGATGCCATGAGACCTGGGAGCATACTTCACTCATCTTTGTACACCAGCATCTCCCCTAATGCTCACTATGTTTCGGTATTAATACATGCAACACCTAAGTTCCCAGAGGTGATATCTTAGTTTGAACACCTAACCTTTGCTTGACTTCATTTGTGGTGACTTATCTTCCTTGTTTAACAGATAGGTTTTTACAATAAATATACTATTGATTCATGAAAACATTGTGTTGTATCACTATGAGACAACTTAAAAGAACAAAATGAGAATAACTGAAGAAGTGTGAAGAGGGTTATAAAGAACAGAGAAGTAGCCGTGGTTATTTGAAACTGCTGTAAAGTAGTGGCCACTTGAAATTGTTCTCCAGAGAACACGTGTAGAATGCGTTCTCATTTTAAATGAAATGTTTGCTTGTGTTTTTAAGTGTTTCTTCCATGTCGACAATAATTGTAAGCACTTTAAGTATATTAAATTACATTACATCCATCTTACAAGGTAAGCACTGTCTTCCTACCCATGTTTCAGAGAATGAAACCGCACAGGAATTAAGTAACTAGACAATTGTTACTCGGCAATTGAGAAGGTCATTCATTTCTCTGCGTTAGTTTTTTGTTGTTGGTGGTGGTCGTGGTGCTTGAAATCAGGATCTGGGCACTGTCCTTGAGCTCTTTTGCTCAAGGTTAGTGCTCTACCACTTTGAGCCACAGCTCCACTGCCAGTTTTTGAGTTGCTAATTGGAGATAAGTATCTCACAGGGGCTTTTCAGCCCTGACTGGCTTTTGAACCACGATTCTCAGATCTCAGCCTCCTGAGTAGCTAAGATTACTCTGCAGTACTTTAATGTAATGATCTTTTCTAATGAACTAAAACCCAGTAGTTCCATTTTTGGACACTTTGATCTTTGTGAGTTATGGAGGATTTATCTTTTTAAAAAGGGATCACATCTTCCATGGTCTCTCTTTTTCTTTTTTTAACTTCATGGGTTTAACTTCATGGGTTTCCAAACTTTTAAGTTTAGGACAAAAGTAATCCAAGGAGTTTACAACAGGATTTGCTATGTTTATTTATCAATGGTAATGGTAAGACGGACCTTTTTTCTATCTCTTTGTCTCTCCAGGGCTGGTTGATATGTGAAGAGCCAACCTGTCGCACTCGAACTCGGCACCTTCCCCTTCAGTTCTCCCGAAATGGACCTGCTTGTCCAGCCTGCATAAAGTCTATACTTAGACTAGAGGTAAGTAGCAATCTCATGCTTAATAAAACTATGCAGAAGAGAGCCGATGATTATTTGGTCATCTGTTATTTCTTTACCATAACTAGACTTTCAGAAGGTAACTAAAAGAAAATGTTTTGTTCTTTTAGGGGTTACTTGAATGCAACTTCATAATTATAGAAAAGATGCCATTCTTTTGTAGGAATTGCTAATAGCCTTGATTTGGTTTGAATCTCATGAGGTAGGAACAATACTGAGATCTGAACCCTTAAGAGTTTGGCATTTGCTAGCCACATACTGATTGAGCCATGCCTCCAACCCAATTTGCTCTGGCTGTTTTTGAGATAGAGTCTCACTTTAGCCCAAGCTGGCCTTGATGATCATCTTTTTATGTTTCCCACTGTAGTGGAGATGGCAGACAAATGTCATCATGCCCAGCTTTTCCAACTGAGATGGGGCTCCTGGCCTTCTTTTTGGCCTGAGCTGGCCTGGAACCACAATCGTCTGGACTCTGGATTCCCACTGGGAATGACAGATGCAGAACACTGTGACATAGGGTCTTTTTGCCCAGAGTAGAGCCACGAGCCTCCTAATCTTTGCCTCCCAAGTAGCTAATAGGCATGAGCCACGAGCATGTGGCTTCTACCCTAAAGAGTTTATTTTGTGGCTTTTTTTCCACCTCAGTAACTTTTAAGTAGCTGCGTAGATCATGACTTCTCAAGTTTTTCTTTTTTTTTCCCTCAATCGTCATATACACATCTCAGGGACAAAGTATAGTATCATTAATAACTCCCAACTGGAGATTTCTGTAGAGTCTAAAAACCCCTTCCTCGTTATTAAGATGCCTTCCCTCTGTTGCCCCTTTGGAGCATCATAAACCTAAGCAGCATTTCCCAAATGTGGTGAGAAAAATGTTTGCAAGTTTTCAAACAGAGAATTTTGTGATCATGTACCATGTAACAAATGCTGACCTAGGTAAATTTCAGTCAGTTCATAGCAGATCTTCTCAACCTGTAATATGATAATGTGCGATCTACTTTACCAATTCAGGGCTATAATGTGCTTTAATTTCCAAATTCACTTAACCCATGGATTTGTAAGGTTTGGGGTGAAAAGATGTAACTTAGAAAGAAGCTTGTATTTCCTTCTTCTTCTTTTTTTTTTTTTTAAGTGTAGCAACAGGTTACATTTTGTAACCAAGTTTTGACTTGAAATCTTTCCCCTAGAAAAGATACACAGGCTAATTTTAGGAAAGTATTTTATTGCGTGTTGTGTATTCCCTTGGTGTTCGCATACTCATATATATATATATATATATATATATATATATATATATATATATATGTGTGTGTGTGTGTGTGTGTGTGTGTGTGTGTGTGTATATATGTGTGTGTGTGTGTGTGTGTATAATGTGGTTACAGTCTTGATGAAAATAAGCTCTTTTTTTTTTTTTTGGTCAGTCATGGGGCTTGAACGCTGTCCCTGTGCTCTTCAGCTCAAAGCGAGCACTCTACCGCTTGAGCCACAACACCACTTCCGGTTTTCTAGTGGTTTATTGGAGATAAGAGTCTCACAGACTTTCCTTGCCCGGGCTGGCTTTGAACCATGATCCTCAGATCTCAGCCTCCTGAGTAGCTAGGATTACAGGTGTGAGCCACCTGTGCCCGGCAAAAATCAGCTTTTATACTTTTATCTTTTGTCAACCATTTTTCTGTGTTGCTACTTCTCCCCTTTTTTGTGTATCAATCTTGGTACTTTGAACTCAGGACCTGGGTACTGTCCCTCTGAATTTTTGTGCTAAGGCTAGGACTCTAATACTTGAGCCACAGCTCCACTTCCAGCTTTTTGGTTGTTTTTGGTAGGACTTTTCCTGTTTGGGTTGGCTTCAAACCACAATCCTCAAATCTCAGCCTCCTGAATAGCTAGGATTACAGGTATGAGCCACCAGTGCCCAGCTGCTACTTTGTTTCAATACCAAAATTTTTGCACACAATTTAACTATACTTCTCACTGTACACTTTAGGCTACTTTTCAATATCTCACTACTGGAAATTTTCCAATGAGTATTTTCCTGCTTAAATGATCATGCTTCAGTTATTTCCTTAGGATAAATTCTTACCAGTAGTATTTATCAAAGAACCTAAGTATACTATAGTCTTGATTCATATTGCCTATAAATTCTTACCAGTAATATTTGTCAGAGAGCCTAAGTACAATATATTCTTGATTCATATTGTCTAATGTCTTTCCTCATGGGTTAGCCAAATAGTTCCTGCTGGTATATAATGAGGGTCCAGTTTTACCACAGCCTTTCCTGCATTTGGAAGTTACCATCAGTTTATTTTTAACTAACCGTATAAATAGTAAATGTTCCTTGCCTTATTTGTTGTACACCTTTGATAGTTGCAAGTAGAATGTATGGAGGGTGGTGTTGGGGTGAGATTTTTGCTTACTTCATGCTTAGTAGGCACATGCTCTAATATAAGCCATATCTCCAACCTCTAAGTGTGCTAGGTATTTCTGAGATAAGGTCTTGCTTCCTGCCTGGGTGCATGCATTGATGCCATTCCACTTATTGTAGGCTTCTCTTCATTGCTGAGATACTAGGCATATACCATTGAATCCAACATCTATATTGGCTAGAACTCATTGGCTTTTCTGTTCCAGCTTCTCTGAAACCTTGATCTCCTATTCTCAGCCTCCATGTAGCAAGATTGACAGGCAACACCACTGTGCCCAGCTTTGGGTTAAGGGGTCTAGTGAAGTTTTCTTTACAGGCTAATCTGCAACTATAATTCTCCTAGTCTTAGCCTCCCAAGTAGCTAGAATTACAGGATGAGCCACTGGTGCCTGACAATTATAGATATTTTTAATGTGAAACACAATGTAAGAATTAGCTGTTGTAGCAAAAATTCTTTTTACGTCAGTCTCATCTGAAGACTTACATCAGTTAGAGGGGAAAAAAAAAAGAACAGAGCGTGTATATTTAGTGTGACTCATCAATGCAGTTGTAGGCTCTAGAGGAATCACCTTGCTTCATGAACTGATGCTGCCTTTGAGTCTTTTAAAATCTCTAACTCAAGTCAAGTTTGATAAAATTTGAATTACTTCTTAGAAAGTCAGCCTGTTTTGTGATTGTGTTCTTGGTGAGAAGTTAAAAAAATATATTCAGCTAGTAGATTATTAAACTTCTGATAAGGTCATTGATGATGTTGCTGGTAGTAGCTTTATACATACTTTTTAAGTTATTATTTTTTTGTGGGTGGGTGTGCAGTTAGTGGGGCTTGAACTCCGGGCCTAAGAATTGTCCCTCAGCTTTTTTGCTAAAGGCTAGCACTGTCACTTCAGCCACAGCTCCACTTCTGGCTTTTTGTGTTTTGCTGGAAATAAGAGAGTTGGATTTTTCCTGCCTCAGCTGGCTTTGAACCATGATTCTCAGATTTTAGCCTCCTGAGTAGCTAGGATTACAGGCATGAGCCACCGGCTTGACTTTGCATTTTTTTGAATACGTCAACACAAGCATTTTTAAAGTGACATTTTCTCCCCTCATATCCTCATCCTTCTCAAAACTGACATTTCAGGTAGCTGTTTCCCAAGGTTACAGCTACTCTTCCTAGGGAGAAGCTTTCGTAAAGAGCTGCTTAGATCATGACCCTCTGGAATAACTCATCATCAGTTTCCTTACAGGGACTTTGATCGTAGAATTCAGCCCACTCTTCTCTACTCCATTTGAGTTAGTAATGATCAGTGGAGATTTAAAATTTTCTGTTTATGAAGTCTGTGGGCTTTCCTAGTAGGAAAAAAAATTTTCATCTTTTAAAATTCCAAAGAAGCTTCCAAAACAGTTGTACAATGGACATAATCATCACAATTAACTGAAGAGTCTTCCAAAGTCCTATCTAGATTATGCTCATCTCACTCTTAATTCCCCAGTTATAGGTCTCAGTCATACCTTAATTTCTTTTTATTTCTTGTGCTATTACTGGGGCTTGGGCACTGTCTCTGAGCTTTTAATAATTATTTATTAAATATATGCATGTCATAGACACTTTGCTAAGTACTGAAACATTAATGAGCAGGACATTTCCTTGTTCATAAATGGTTGAGTGGATAAGGAAAATGTGTGTGTGTGTGTGTGTGTGTGTGTGTGTGTGTGTGTAATTGAGTATTTTTGAACCATAAAAAAGAATGAAATTATGTGATTTCCAAGAAAATGGATGGGACTGAGGATCATTGTGTTAAACAAAATAAACCAGACTCAGAAAGACAAATATTTCATATGTTTTCTCTCATGTGCAGAATCTAGATTTTAGAAAATACAACATGAAGTTAGGTGGGGAAGTATTTGGAACGAGGAAAACGGTTGAGGACATGAAAGGGCAAAGGAGGATGTATATGATCAAACTATACAATATGCATGTATAAAATGTCACCCTGAAACCCATTATGTTTCATAGCGAATATACACTAATATGAATGTTTTTAAAACTAGTTTAACATCTAGATTGTATAAAATTGCTATCAGTGGGCAACAATTGCCATTTGCAAATGTCTGTTTGGACAGAATGCCATCCATTCCTAGTATCAGGCTAGTGAGGATTTGAAACATGTTGATGAGGTTTGTGGTGGTGAAGCACTAGCCTCTTCATGTGCCAGTCTCTTCCTCACATTATAAATCTACTCCCATTTAGTCCTGGGTTGCAGTTGACTTGAGCGCTTTCCAGAGCTGACTGCGAATATGAAAACTGGCTGCCCTTCGGGCTCATGTTGCCAGAGTTAGGAGAAAGCTGGGACAGTTTTGTTCCCAGGGCTTTAGACATGCCTCTTCTTTCTTTTCCGATACTTCGTAAATCTGTTTCTATCAGTAAGGTTTTTTACGCCCAGGAGAATTTAACTGTATATAAGTTACTGCTTATTAAAAATATTCCAAGTTTTGTTACATAGGAAGTACCTTTAAAAAAAAAGCTTGCCTATTTAGATTACTAAATAGTAATAAAATCCTTTTTCACACTGGTGATAGAGCTGGGACTTACCCAGATTAAACAGTAAATATTTTAATATCTCTTCCTTTAAGAACATGGTTCTGAATTTTTAATGTGACCCATGTGAATGGAGCCACAGTGGATTCTTTATTATGTAATTCAGCAGAAAGAAAGCCTTGCTTTAAACAAATTAATGTTTCATCATAGAACTAAAATTTCAACTCACACTTTTTTCTCATGAGCAGCTCTTTTCTTGGTATGGAAATGAGAAAGTGTCTTCAGGTGTCTCTTCTTGAATCATGGTAGAAATAATTTCTGTAATTGGACAGTGTCTGGGCAGGAACATTGTAGAGGTCTCCTTCATTTATTTGTTGACAACTAATTTTCTTGAAGGCTATATCTGAGAAAAGCAGTAAAATGGCTGCTAGCCCTACCTTGGAATACCCCTACCTAGGTATTCTTTATTATCCTCTATTATAAACCTACTAAAATCTTTTACAACAATATGAATACTGTACATGACTTCTGCTCTTTAAGGGAAATGAGAAACTTAGAATCATCATGTGGTAGCTGGAGACTGTTGATTTGTTGAGCAAGTTAGGGATCATAAGAATCTTGCCAAGTTACCTAGGTAATGTCTTGTTTCTGCATATGAAGTAAACATGAAAATAATTATGGTCTCCTAAGGCAGGAAGCATAAGTTACACAGGAAAAGAATCTTTGAACTATGGCAAAAAGGTCTTAATGTCTGTATGGTCGTTGGTAATTATCTAGTAAAGGAAAGGATTTTATCGAACGATCCTCTTTGTGACTTTGATGTACATCTTTGATGTGAGATCGCTAAATTCTCCATATAGCCTTTTACAACCAAGCAGGGGTTAGCTTTGTGTTTTTTTATTGTATAGAGATAAAATTCCCCTAACATAAAGTTAACCATTTAAAAATGAGCAGTGTCGTGGCATTAGTACTTTCATAATGTTGTACAACCACTAGCTCTAAAACTGTTTTCATCACCCCAGAAAGCAAACTCCATACCTATTAAGCAGTTATTCCCCATTCTCCTATCCTTCAAGCTCGCAGAACAACTAGTCTATTTTCTGTTTCTATTATAGAATTGCTTATGCAGGATATTTTATGTTAATGAGATGTGATATGATATGGCTGTCTTTTTCACAGCTTCCTAGCGTAGTGTTCTTCCATGTTGTAACATTCTCAGTTTTCACTGTTTTTTTTTTTTTTGTTCCCAGACAATATTCCATTGGACAGATTTGCTGCAATGTGTTTATCAATTCTTCCATTAATGGACATTTGGGTTACTTCTTTCAATGTACCTCTAAAGTTTATCTTATCTCGTTGATCATTAGGTTGAAAGGTCTTACTTTAGGCCTGAATTTGTGTCCTGTGGCTCACTTATTGGTCCTTCCTCAACTGAATGGTACTGCACAAAGCTAAAGCAAATGTGTTATATATTCATTATAGGAGTTGTATCTTGATAAAGTGAGAAACTCAAAATTGCATCCAGTACTTCAAGTACTCTGACTGGTGCTAATATGGAACAGAATAAACCTGCTACCATCACCTTTCTTGAATAGTTAATTTCTAGTAAGTCTGTTGGTATTGCATTAACTTTCTTGGCATCTGTATCCACAGCATTTTTTTAAATTTTGAACATTCCATATACTAAACTACATACCAATTGTTTTGTACATGCAAATGCTAAGCTTGGTCCTATCACATTTTCTTAGAATAAATGAGGTATAAGACTCTGGAGGTAGTATATTAACAAAGTACCTCAAAGTCGGTGACTTAAAAGAATGGAAATTTGTTGTCTTGTTATTCTGGAAGTCAGAAGTCTTAAGATTTCAGTGTCATTGTGATCATTCTGCTTTTGAAGTCTGTTGGGCAGAATCTTGAATCATCTAGCATCCATTAATCCTTGGTGATTCTTGGCATGTAAATATATCACTCTAAATAATATCTGTTTCTATTTGCACATGGCTGCCTTCTCCCAAGTGTCTTCTAAGGACATCAGTGACTGGTTTAGGGCCCACACTAATGCAGTACAACTTTGTGTTAGTTTGATTTCACTTACCAGGACTGTATTTCCAAATAAAGTCACATTTACAAGTACTATAGGTTAGGACTTCAGTGTATGTTTTTGAGGATATACTTATAACATGTAGGAATTGTACTGAGCTGATTGTAATGGAAGCCAAAACTAACAGAGTAGCTTAAAAGGACTCCACATTTTATTATCTACCAAAGAAATATTAATTTTGTAACACATGACAAGATTCTTAACTGTGGACTATCCAGGATTGCTCTTCTGGCTTCAGTGTCATCAGGACCACAGGCTCTTCTGCCTTTGTCTGTTAGCAGAAGTACCAAACTTCTATCCTCAAGGTCACAGCATGGTCCAGAGAGACTGCACAGGATCTTTCAAGGCATGACAGCATTAAAAAATGGAGAGAGTCAAACGGATGTTCATCCAGCCAAGTTAGTTCTTAAGTAATCTTCCTAGAAAATCCCACTCAACATTCCTGCCTATATTCCATGGGCCAGAAGTTAGACACAGGGAGAGAATTGCCTTTTGTTACTAAAGAAGAACAGGCTAAGTATTGAGGGCCACTCAGCAGTCTCTGCAACAGAGATTTTCTAATGAACTCTGTGAAATCTCTTATGCTGCCTCTAATCTATCACGGTCCTGTTGGATGTGTGGATCCTGATTTGCCGTGTATCCACCATTTGGCATCTACAATTTTGATGCAGTAATTAGCTTCTCCTCTTACCTCCTCTAAAATATTGATTAAGATGTGGAAGTGTATTTATGCACACGCCAGTGGATAGATGCCTTCTTCCCGGCAGACATTGCTTCATTTTAATCAGCACCCTTTGTGTAGGAGTATTTGAGTGGTCACTAATTACCTATGCTTCTAGCTTGTAGTTCTCCGATTTTACCCAAGGGTTTCTCCCAAGGAAAATGCTCATCTTTGTCGATCAAATGCGGATGGCCTCAT